>NC_057397.1:58377255-58617420 GCF_019320065.1 Cervus canadensis | reverse complement strand
TGAAGAAGAACTAAAGAGTCTCTTGATGAAAGTGAAAGAGGAGAGTGAAAAAGTTGGCTTAAACCTCAACATTCAGAAAACTAAGATCATGGCATCCGGTCCCATCACTTCATGGCAAATAGATGGGGAAACAGTGGAAACAGTGGCTGACTTTATTTTTCTGGGCTCGAAAATCACTGCAGATGGTGACTGCAGCCATGGAATCAAAAGATGCTTACTCCTTGGAAGGAAAGTTATGAACAACCTAGATAGCATATTAAAAAGCAGAGACATTACTTTGTCAACAAAGGTCCGTCTAGTCAAGGCTATGGTTTTTCCAGTGGTCATGTATGGATTGAGAGTTGGACTGTGAAGAAAGCTGAGCACCGAAGAATTGATGCTTTTGAACTGTGGTGTTGGAGAAGACTCTTGAGAGTCCCTTGGTCTGCAAGGAGATCCAGCCAGTCCATCCTAAAGGAGATCAGTCCTGGGTGTTCATTGGAAGGACTGATGTTAAAGCTGAAACTCCAATACTTTGGCCACCTGATGTGAAGAGCTGACTCATTTGAAAAGACCCTGATGCTGGGAAAGATTGAGGACAGGAGGAGAAGGGGAGGACAGAGGATGAGATGGCTGGATAGCATCACCGAGTCGATGGACATGAGTTTGAGTAAACTCCAGGAGTTGGTGATGGACAGGGAGGCCTGGTGTGCTGCAGTTCATGGGGTCACAAAGAGTCAGACACGACTGAGCAACTGAACTGAACTGAAAGGGACTACTAAAAAGTATGATTAGAAGGACACTGACCTCAGAAAGAGAGAGAAGTACTGAAAAAGCAATGAAGAGAGATAACAAGATGGCAGAGGAGTAGATGGTTGTAGAATACTTCTCTCTCCACAGATGCATCAGGAATACATTTTCATATGAGAGAATTTCACAGAGCACCAGCTGAGAGCCAGGGAGTCCCTGACCAGTGGAAAGGAATATATAGATCCATTCAAAACTCAGTAGGAGGAAAAAAGGAAAGGAAGAAGAGGAGGAGAGTGAGAGGGACTGGACCTGCACCCAAGGGTGGAGGAACTGAAGCAGGGGTGAGATAACCACATTGGAGTGGGACAGAGGGTAGGCATTTGAGGCTGTTGGAGAGTGAAGCCGCTGATCTGCAATGGTCCGAATAGAGTGAGAACCGCACAGATGATCTGTACCACAGCCCTATGTATCCCAAACAGGGACGTGGGCTCTCTGGTACATGCAATGGCTGGGAGCTGGAGTGAAAGGATTGGAGAGCAATCCCAGGGTGGGGAGATGACCTGAAGGGATGTGAGAAAGGAGATCACAGAAGGGAATGCCTTTGGAGGAAAGCCAGGCATCCTTGGAGGCAGGGTGCTACTGCTGAGACAGGAGCAGGGGGTGGAGCCATCACTGTAGTTGCTCTCATTCCCCACATGTGCTGGCAGCTGATCAATAGACAAAGACCCCAGAGAGAGTGGCCCTTTGAGTGCCTGATGCACTGAGCAATAGAGAAGGACCCCAGCCAGGAGGGTCCTTGGAGTGCCTGCTGATAGAGGCCAGGAAAAGGTTCTAAAAGTGCCTCCCTCTGGCTTCCCTGAATACTTGGTGCTTACAGGTTCCCTGCAATTCAAGCAGCCTCACTAGTCCCATGATCAGTCCTCACTGGGGCAGAGCTGGCAGGTGCTAGGAAAAAAATAAAAACCCTAACAGTGTCAAAAGTTTGCAGGCTTCCCTGCACACCTGGACTGCCAGGTCTCCTGCCATCCAGGTAGCCATGCCACCTTCACACCCAGTCCTCACTGGGGCAGAGCCACTAGAGACTAGGAAAAAACCCTACTGGTGCCATATCCCCTGCGCCCATGTTCCCTGACTCCTCTGAGTACCTTGGGTTGCCAGGGTCCCCATGATCTAAGCAGCTGCATCACCTCCATGCCTGGTCCTCACTAGGGCAGACCCAAGTCCTCCAGGGCAGACTTAGGAGCAAACTCCTGTGTATGACCCACATGTAGAGGTGGAGATTAAAAACCACAACAACTGAGTTCCAGGGACAGAGTGGCTAAGGAAGAGAATTGAAAAACTTTCCACCAGCTATACAAGCTGCAGATTAAGTCCACACAGTCAACTAAGTAGACTCTGAGTCTATGGAATATATAAAAAAGGACAATGAGTAGTCACACAAAGGAAATCCCCAGATCTGACAACCATGGACACTGGAGGCAGGCAGATGCAGGAGCAGGGCCAGTATTGGAGGGCTTCCTAGGGAAGTGGAGGTAGAAGTACCACTCTTTATATATTTTTCTGCTTTTTCCTTCTCTTTCTTTTCTCCTTTTCTTCCTTTCTCCCTATTTTTCTTTCCTTTTTCATGTTATTCCCATGTTCTTTATTATTCCTTTAATTTCTATTTTTGTATCTACTTTTTCCATTTTTAAAACATCTCAGTTTTAAATAAATCCATTTGCCCCTATTTTTACAGTCTTGATTGCTCTCTTCTTTTTAGACTCCTGTTTTTGTCCCTTTTTTCCTTTTTTTCCTCTCTTCTTTTCTCTTTGTAAGTGTGCGAGTTTCTTTGGGTGCTCTTGGCTATTGACTGTTGCTTTCACCATTAGTCTTGGGGGTTTGTCTTCTGTGCTGAGACCTGTGAAGTCTTGGTGCTAGAGTAAGGGGTTGGGCCTGAACCCCCGAGGTGGGAGACCTGAGTCCAGGACTTTGGACCATCAGAAAAATCCTGATCCCGTGGAATATTAATCCATGAGAGTTCTCCCAATGGCTTCCAGCTCAATATTAAGACCAAGCCCCACCCAAAGGCCAGAACACTTCAGTGCCAGATGCCTTATAGCAAGCCATTAGCAAAACAGAAACAGAACCCTGACCATTGGCAGAAAGGCTGCCCAAAGACATACCAAGCCATAGACACCCTAAAACACACTACTAGTCATGGTACAGCCCTTCAGAGAGACGAGATACAGCTCTATCCACCAGGGCACAAGCACAAGTCCTCCCAACCAGGAAATCGTCACAAGGCACTGGTTCAACCCCACCCATAGGGGGCAGACCCCACAACTAAGAGGAACTATGACCCACCAGACTGCAGAAAGTAGACCCTAAACATAGTAAATTACACAAAATGAAAAGACAGAGAAACATGCAGAAGCTGAAGGAACATGGTACAAATCCACAACACCAAACAAATGAAGAGGAAATAAGAGTCTACCTGAGAAAGAATACAGATAGTAAAGATGATCCAAAATCTTGAAAACAAAATGGAGATAAATCAACTGGAATCATGGATTGAGAAGATGCAAGAAATGTTTAACAAAGACCTACAAGAATTAAAGAATAGACAATCAGCAATGAACACAATAACTGAGATTAAATATAACTAGAGAGAACCAATAGCAGACTATCTGAGGCAGAAGAATGGGTGAATGAGCTGGAAGTTAGAATGGTGGAAATGACTGAAGCAGAGCAGCAGAAAAAAAAATACAAAGAAATGAGGACATTTTCAGAGATCTCTGGGACAACATTAAGTGTACCAACATTAGAATTATAGGGGTCCCTGAAGAAAAACAAGAAAGGGTCTGAGAAAATATTTGAGGAGATTATAGTTTAAAACTTCCCTAACATGGGAAAGGGAGAAGGAAATGGCAACCCACTCCAGTATTCTTGCCTAGAGAATTCCATGGACAGAGGAGTCTGGTGGGCTGCCATCTATGGGGTTGCACAGAGTCGGACACGACTGAAGCAACTTAGCAGCAGCAGCAGCAACATGGGAAAGGAAAGCCACCCAAATCCAGGAAGCCCAGAGAGTCTCATAGAGGATAAACCCAAGGAGAAACACACCAAGACACATATTAATCAAACTAATGAAAATAAACACAAAGAACAAGTATTAAAAGCAGCAAGGGAAAAGTAACAAATAACATACAAGGGGATCCCCATAAGGCTGACAGCTGATCTTTCAGCAGAAACTTTGCAGGCCAAAAGGGTGTGGCAGGATATGCTTATAGTGATGAAAGAAAAAAAAGTTACAACCAAGATTATTCTATCCAACAAGGATCATATTCAGGTTCAAAGGAGAAATAAAAAACTTTATAGACAATCAAAAGTTAAGAGAATTCAGCACTACCAAACCAGCCTTACAACAAATGCTAAAGGAAATTTCTTAGACAGGAGATACAAGAGAAAGAAAAGGCCTACAAAAACAAACCCAAAACAATAAAGTAAATGGTAATAGGACTGTACATATCAGTATTTACCTTAAATGTAAATGGACTAAATGCTCCAGCCAACAGATTGGCTGAATGGATACAAAAACAAGACCCCTATATATGCTGTCTACAAGAGACCCTCCTCAGACCTAGAGACACAGATAGATTGAAACCAACAGGCTAGAAAAAGATAGTCCATGCAAACAGAAATCAAAAGAAAGTGGGAATAGCAATACTCATATCAGATAAAATAGACTTTAAAATAAACACCATTACAAGAGACAAGGAAGGACACTACATAATGATCAAGGGATCAGTCGAAGAAGATATAACAATTATATATGCACCCAACATAGGAGCACTTCAATATGTAAGACAAATACTAACAACTATTAAAGGGAAAATCGATGGCAACACGATAATAGTTGAGAACTTTAATACCCCACTCACACCAATGAACAGATCATCCAGACAGAAAATTACTAAGGAAACACAAGTTTTAAACAATACATTGGGCCAGTTGAACCTAATCACTATCTATTTCATCCAAGAACAGTAGATTTCACTTTTTTCTCAAGTGCATGTGGAACTTTCTCCCAGATAGAGCACATGTTGGGCCAGAAACCAAGTCTTGATAAATTTTTAAAAACTGAAATCATTTCAAGCATCTTTTCAGACCACAACACTATGAGATTAGACATCAACTACAGGAGGGAAAAAAATACAAAAAGCACGAACACATGGAGGCTAAACAATACACTTCTAAATAACCAACAGATCACTGATGAATCAAAAAGGAAATAAAAGTATACCTAGAAACAAATGACAATGAATGTACTGCAACTCAAAATGTATGGGATGCACTAAAAGCAGTACTAAAAGGAAAGTTTATAGCAATACAAGCCTACCTCAAAAAACAAGAAAAACATCAAATAAACAACCTAACTTTACACCTAAAGCAATTAAAAAGAGAAGAACAAAAACCTCTAAAGTTAGTATAAGGAAAGAAATCATAAAAATCAGAACAGAAATAAATGAAAAAGAAATGAGGGGGACAATAGCAAAGATCAATAAAACTAAAAGCTGGTTCTTTGAGAAGATAAACAGAACTGACAAACCATTAGCCAGACTCATCAAGAAAAAATGGGAGAAGACCCAAATCAATAAAATTAGAAATGAAAATGGAGAAGTTACAACAGACAACTCAGAAATACAAAGGATAATAAGAAACTGCTTAAGCAACTATATGCCAATAAAATGAACAACCTGGAAGAAATGGACACATCCTTAGAAAAGTTTAACCTTCCAAAACTGAACCAGGAAGAAACACAAAATATGAACAGACCAATTATAAGCACAGAAATTGAAACTGTAATAAAAAATCTTCCAACAAAAAAACCCAGGCCCAGATGGCTTCACAGGTGAATTCTACCAAAAGTTTAGAAAAGAGCTAACACCTATCCTGCTCAAACTCTTCTGGAAAATTGCAAAGGAAGAAAAACTCCCAAACTCATCCTATGAGGCCACCATCACCCTGATATCAAAACTAGACAGTGATGCCACAAAAAAAGAAAATTACAGGCCAATATCACTGTAAACATAGTTGCTAAAATTCTCGACAAAATTCTAGCAAACAGAATCCAACAACACACTAAAAGGATCATACATCATGATCAAGTGGGCTTCATCCCAGGGATGAGAGGATTCTTCAGTGTATGCATACCAATCAGTGTCATCAGTTCAGTCACTCAGTTGTGTCCAACTCTTTGCGACCCCATGGACTGCAGTATGCTAGGCTTCCCTTTCCATCACTAACTCCTGGAGCTTGCTCAAACTCACGTTCATTGAGTTGGTGATGCCATCCAACCATCTCATCCTCTGTTGTCCCCTTCTCCCACCTTCAATCTTTCCCAGCATCAGGGTCTTTTCAAATGAGTCAGTTCTTCACACCAGATAGCCAAAGTATGGGAATTTCAGCTTCAGCATCAGTCCTTCCAATGACTATTCAGGACTGATTTCCTTTAGGATTGACTGGTTTGATCTCCTTGCAGTCCAAGAGACCCTCAAGAGTCTTCTCCAACACCATAGTTCAAAAGCATCAATTCTTTGGCGCTCAGCTTTCTTTATCATCCAACTCTCACATCCATACATGACTACTGGAAAAACCATAGCTTTGACTAGACGGACCTTTGTTGGCAAAGTAATGTCTCTGCTTTTTAATATGCTGTCTAGGTTGATCATAGCTTTTTTTCCAAGGAGCAAGCGTCTTTTAATTTCATGGCTATAGTCACCATCTGCAGTGATTTGCATCAGTGTCATATACCATATCAACAAACTGAAAGATAAAAACCATACGATCATCTAAATATATGCAGAGGAAGCTTTAGACAAAATTCAACACCCATTTATGATCAAAACTCTCCAGAAAATAGGCATAGAAGGAAGATACCTCAACATAATAAAGGCCATCCACAACAAACCCACAGCAAACATTATTCTCAATGGGGAAAAACTGAAAGCATTTCCTTTAAGATCAGGATCAACACCAGGGTGCCCACTCTATATTATTCAACATAGTTTTGGAAGTCCTAGCTATAGCAACCAGAGAAGAAAAAGAAATGAAATCCAGATTGGAAAAGAAGAAGTAAAACTCTCACTGTTTGCAGATGACATGATACTATACATAGAAAGCCCTAAATATGCCACCAGAAAATGACTAGAGCTAATCAATGAATATAGCAAAATCACAGGATATAATATTAATACACAGAAATCCCTTGCATTCTTATACACTAACAATGAAAAATCAGAAAGAAAAATTAAGGAAACAATCCTATTCACCAGTGCCACAAAAAGAATGAAATACCTAGGAATAAGCCTACCCAAAGAGACAAAAGATCTGTATGCAGAAAACTGTAAGACACTAATGAAAGAAATCAAAGACAGCATAGACAGATGGAGAGCTATACCATGTTCCTGGATTGGAAGAATCAATATTGTGAAAATGACTATACTACCCAAAGCAATCTACAGATTCAAGGACAGCCCTCCCAAGCTACCAATGATATTTTTCACAAACTAAAACAAAAGTTTCACTATTTGTATGGAAACACAAAAGACCTCGAATAGCCAAAGCAATTTTGAGAAAGAAGAATGGAGCAAGGGAAATCAACCTTCCAGATTTCAGACTATACTACAGAGCTACAGTCATCAAGACAGTTTGGTACTGGCACAAAGACAGAAATATAGACCAGTGGAACAAGACAGAAAGCCCAGAGATAAACCCACACACCTATGGGCAATTTATCTTTGACAAAGAAGGCAAGAATATACAGTGGAGAAATGATAGTCTCTTCAATAAGTGGTGCTGGGAAAACTGGACAGCTATGTGTGAAAGAATGAAAGTAGAACACTTCCTAACACCATACACAAAGATAAACTCAAAATGGATTAAAGACCTAAATGTAAGACCAGAAACTATAAAACTATTAGAGGAAAACATAGGCAGAACACTCTTTGACATGAGTCACAGCAAGATCCTCTATGACCCACCTCCCAGAGTAATGGAAATAAAAACAAAAATAAACAAATGGGACCTAATTAAACTTAAAAGCTTTTGCACAGTGAAGGAAACTATAAAGAAACAACCCTTGGAAGAAACAACCCTTGGAAGTGGAGAAATAGCAAATGAAACAACTGACATAGGATTAATCTTCAAAATATATAAGCAGCTCAATACCAGAAAAACAAACAACCCAACCAAAAAGTGAGCAGAGGACCTAAATAGACATTTCTCCAAAGAAGACATATAGATCACTAGTAAACACATGAAAAGATATTCAACATCACTCATTATTAGAGAAATGCAAATCAAAAACTACAGTGAGATATCACCTCACACGGATCAACAAAAATCTACAAACAATAAACGCTGCAGAGGGTGTGGAGAAAAGTTGCCCTGTTGCTTGGAATGCAAATTGATACAGCCACTGTGGAGAACAGTATGGAGAGCCCCGTAAAAACTAGGGATAAAACCACCATATGACCCAGGAATCCCACTACTGGGCATATACCCTGAGAAAACCATATTTGGAAAGGACACAGGTACCCCAGTGTTCATCGCAGCACTATTTACAATAGCTAGGACATGGAAGCAACCTAGACGTCCATCAACAGATGAATGGATAAAGAAGTTGTGTACATATACACAATGGACTATTACTCAGTCATAAAAAGGAATGCATTTGACTCGGTCCTAATAAGGTGGACTGAACCTAGAGCCTATTATACAGAGTGAAGTAAGTCAGAAAGAGAAAGACAACTATCATCTATTAATGCATATATGTAGAATCTAGGAAGATAGTACTGATGAACCCATCTGCAGGGCAGTAATAGAGACACAGACATAGAGAACAGACTTGTGGACACGGAGGTTGGGGGAGGAAGAGAGGATGGGACGAACTGATGGAGTAGCACTGAAACATATACATTAGCCTATGTAAAATTAGACAGCCAGTGGAAATTTACTGTATGGTGTAAGGAACTCAAATCCAGTGCTCTATGACAACCTATAGGGGTGGGATGCGGTGGGAGATGAGAGGGAGGTTTAAAAGGGAAGGGACATACACATATCTATGGCCAATTCATGCTAATATATGGCAGAAACCAACACAATATTGTAAAGCAATTCTCCTTCAATTAAAAACAAGTAAATTAAAAGAACAATAGTGGTGAGCAAAAAAATTAGTAAACAGGGGAAAATGCAAACAATCAAATTTTATATGATTATATAGATCATATAAAATAAGAACAATAGGGGCTTCCCTGGGGGTCCAGTGGTTAAGAATCCACCTTGCAATGGAGGGGACCTGGGTTCCATCCCTGGTCGGGGAGCTGAGATCCCACATGCCGGGGACCAACTAAGCCAGTGCAGCACAGCTACTGAGCCCGCAAGCCACAGCTGGAGTCCACGCACGGCAGTGAAGATCCTGCATGCCACAACTAAGGCCCGAGGCAGCCAAACAAATAATAAATAAATATTAAGAAAAAAATAAGAACGATAATAGCAACTACTCGGGGAGTATAAAAAAGTGAGACTAAAACATCAGGCAGTATAGAAGCTGGGGACAGAACGGTCAGAGTGAAGCCTCTGTACTGTCCTTACAAGGTGTAGGAGAGCGAGAAAGACGTGGCAATGTTTACGAACTCAGACTTTGCCAAATGACATACGCTTAATTAAAAACTGAAGAGTAGCCAGGATAATAACAGAAACTGAATAAATGATTCTTATATTCGAAGAGAAGAAAATGCACAGTGGTCTCAGAGAGGATACAGGCAATTCCACCAGGGCGGATCTTGAAGGAATTTCCCATGCACACTGGCCAGAGCTCATGGAGAAATCCAGGCCCAAGATGAGAGGAAACTTGTTCTCAGATGACAAAGGCATCCAGAGTGGGTCTGCAAAGAGACCAAGGTCAGCAGAATTTAGGAAACCTGAGAAGCTCAGGGGTTAAGGGTAGGAAATGAACATTCAGTGGCCAGAGTGTCCAGGAAAACTTTCTCTAAGCTGTTTACATACTTCATGCTTGTATGTGCTGTATGTGTTTGGATAGTATGTATGTCTATCGATTACACTTTAAAAATAAGCATTTATTTCTGATTTTAGAATAATATATGTTTAAAATTCAGAAAGTGCAAAGAATTCAACTTCTTAATGCAATGTTATTGTTACTGCATGTGTGCTAACTCGCTTCAGTCGTGTCCAACTCTTTGCAACCCTCTAGGCTGTCGCCGCCAGGCTCCTCTGTCCATGGAATTCTCCAGGCAAGAAAACTGGAGTGGGTGCCACGCCCTCCTCCAGGGGATCTTCCTGACCCAGGGATCAAACTCACGTCTCTATGTCTTGTATTGGCAGGCGGGTTCTCTACCACTAGCACCACCTGGGAAGCCCACGATTAGAGCATCCCTACTATATATTTCAAGTGCTGTATTTAACAACTCAGCTAGAGGTCCTTGAAACCTTTCCCTTTTATAACTTTGTATTCAAAGGCGCTGTGAGAGGATATTCCTGCAGTGAGTCACAGTATCTCTGTAGGTCCATTCCCCTCTCTTCCACTGTGAGTAGAAATGCAGGAAAAGCAGGATCATAACTCAGAGAAAGAGGCTGGAGCCATCTCCTAAAACCCAAGTATTTGAAACAGGAAATCAAATCCACAAATGCAGAGATCTCACTCCATGTTCAAAGTGCTCAAGGAAGGCTAAGTAAAAACATGACCTTATTCACACAATTTTCTGTAGGTTTGTGTTTGGTTAAATGACCAGTTTCATGCTTGATTTTCCCCCTTATTATTAAACAACAGATATATGCTAGGTCATTTGTGGTCCATCTACCCCTTGAATTGTTCGTTTTTCCTATCTAACATTTTACTACCCATGGGTTTGATTATCAATGACATTATTTGCTGAGTTAAATATCAAGAGATGTCACATAAAATCCAAATATCCAAAATCATTTTAAAAATTTTGAAGATCCTGTCACCGGCTTTCCCAGATGTCAATAGCTGCCTCCTGCAGATGAAACACACACTCCCAGGAGGTCCCTCTCCAGAGTTCCCCTAGTTCTCACACCAGGCCACCCTCATTTACTGTGTCCTCTGCCTGGCCCCTGTAGGCATTTGACGTTGACATGACTCTAATCTTTTATTTCCTGTCCTGGCTGACTGCCTGAAATAAGTCCTCAACAACCCAATACTTATGCTGAAACAGTCTTGTTTAAATGCACACAAGTTACAAAATGTCAAAATCTAAAATCCCCCACTATGAGCAACATTTCATTTTCACCTTGGTACAAGATTACACTATCAAATATTTTTATCCTCAATATTAATAATCAATTCAGGAATAAGTTGCCAATTTGCAATAATTCTAGATATTCCTGCCTCTGTTTCCTATTAGTGAAAAAAATCCCTCCTAATCACATCCTGCTTCAAACTACATAACATCACAAGAAGCACCTGAAATACTTGTTTCAATATCTTTAATCTTCAGAAAATTCAGTAACTCTCCAAAACATAATGTAATAAGTGAATTAACTTTTAGATCTTTTGGTTATTGTTTACATTGAACTATGAAGCTGAACTCTTTCTGAAATTTTGGTTCTGATGCATTTCAGAAAGTTAGTTACATAGTTTTAAATTTCTTATCAACACTACAGCTCTGTAATTTTCTTATACAATTATCTATTTACAGTAGGTTTCATGAAAAAAGATATATAACTAGTATCTAATTTTATACTGCTGGCCTATTTGCTTTGTTTTAGTTGGAGTTTGGCAGACTTTGTAGAACAAAATGAAACCTCACCCTAAAACTTTTAACACTGAAGTAGTCAAAATACACTAGATTTTTACTCTGCCAAAAATCTCTGTGCTAATGTTCTAATGCAATTGAGCTGTGTTAAAGAATATATGCAGCTTTTCCTCAAAGGGATTCAGAAGTCATTTAAAATTAATTTCTCATCAATGATTAGAAAAGAATCTCTCAAGAAGAATTCTTCAAAAGCACATGGAAATTTTTCATGACCCTCTGCAGGGTATAAAACAGTATTTAAAAAGTCATTGAATATAATTTGAACTTACTTTTGAGCAGACTGTGTACCTACAATCTAGAAAACTGTATTTCCAAGTTAGTGATAACAAATGTCAAAAGGCCTCTTTTCTCTTTCAAACTGTGTGTGTGCTTAGTCACTCAGGTGTATCTGACTCTTCGAGACCCTTGGGATTGTAGCCCACCAGGCTCCTCTGTACATGAGATTGTTCAGGCAAGAATATTGGAGTGGGTGGCCATGCCCTCCTCCAGAAGATCTTTCCGACCCAAAGACTAAATCTGTGCCTCCTGTATCTCCTGCACTGCAGGTGATTCTTTACCTGCTGAGCCACTGGGGAAGCCTATTTCATATTTCAAAGGTTTTTTTCTAATTGCCTCTCAAAATTCTTATTTTGCTCTAGTTTCTTAACTTTTATTTCTACCTTCTTCAATTTCTCCTTATCTTTCCTTTTCTCAACTTTCTCTCTACAAAAATGTGTAAGTCCTCTCAGACACTCTGGTTCCTTCTCTGTATGACAGTACAGGATAGTTACAAAATAGCGTATTAGTTATTTACTAAAATGTTGGGGGAAATGTTCTGCAATATTACAAAATACAACTTTAAGAAACTACTTGTAATTAACATACCTTTTAGTCATTCACAAAATTGTATATACTTTTGTACGTAAAACACCCACTAAAAATTAAAATTAAAAAAGATATTAAAAAAAGAAAATTAAAAAGGAGATATAAAAGGCAGCTGGTAGTGGGCATGAAATTAGCATCAGCAATCACTAACACTGACTCAATGGACATGAGTTTGAGCAAACTCTGGGAGATAGTGAAGGGCAGAGGAGCCTGGTGTGCTGCAGTCCATGGGGTTGCAAAGAGTCGGACACAGCTTAGCAAATGAACAACAACACAATCATAACAAGCACTTTACTCTTTTTTTTAGCACTCACTCTGGTTTGTCGCTGGACTTCCCTTTCCCTGTTACTTACACCCGTTCACGTCACTCTTTCTCTCCTGGTTTTCTTATTTAGGTTACCTGCCTCACCCCAGAGGCATTTCAGTTTGCAGCCCCAGAGACAGTAAAAACCTGAAATGCTGAAGCCAGGAACATGTCATCTCAGTAATTCAAGGACTGTGCAGTGGGGAAATTACTTCCGGTCCTATCCAATTTGGCAACTGAAAATTCTGGTGAAAATTCAAGGCATCCAGTGAAACTGTCTCACAGCACAGGGACCTGCAGACGGAGCCACAGGAAAGGAAAGCATCCCCTCTGCTCCCTCCCCCTCCCCCCAGGATAACAGGTATCATTCTGCAGAGAGTTCATACTGAAAGACATCATTACACACACCTAGTATAGCCAGTAACAACAGGAGCCTAGAACTTTAGGAAAGCAGCTGATGATTCATTGGCTTACAGGAGAAGTTCTCTTATCAGAGGCAATCAGCATTTGCTGTCAATTTAAAATTTTGCTTAGAACATGGAATCTTTAAAAAATGACATATAGACACCTTATCCATTTTGCTTTAACTTAACACATATAAATCAGTTCAGTTCAGTTCAGTCATTCAGTCATGTCCAACTCGTTGCCACCCCATGGACTGCAGCACATTGGGCTTCCCTGTCCATCACCGACTCCTGGGGCTTGCTTAAACTCATGTCCATCGTGTCGGTGATGCCATCCAACCATCTCATCCTCTATTGTCCCCTTCTCCTCCTGCCCTCAATCTTTCCCAGCCATCAGCATCTTTTCCAATGAGTCAGTTCTTCACATTAGGTGGCCAAAGTATGGGAGTTTCAGCTTCAGCCTCAGTCCTTCCAATGAATATTCAGGACTGATTTTCTTTAGGATTGACTGGTTTGATCTCCTTGCAGTCGAAGGGACTCTCAAGAGTCTTCTCCAACACCACAGTTCAGAAGCATCAATTCTTCAGCGCTCAGCTTTCTTCATGGTCCAAGTCTCACATCCATACACGACTACTGGAAAAACCATAGATTTGACTAGATGGACCTTTGTCAGCAAAGTAATGTCTCTGCTTTTTAAATATGCTGTCTAGGTTTGTCATAGATTTTCTTCCAAGGAGCAAACGTCTTTTAATTTCATGGCTGCAGTCATTATCTGCAGTGATTTTGGAGCCCAAGAAAATAAAGTCTCTCTCTGTTTCCATTGTTTCCCCATCTATTTGCCACAAAGTGATGGGACTGGATGCCAAGATCTTAGTTTTTTGAATGTTGAGTTTTTTCACTGTCCTCTTTTACTTTCATCAAGGGGCTCTTTAGTTCTTCTTTACTTTCTGCCATAAAGGTGGTGTCATCTGCGTATCTGAGGTTATTGATATTTCTCCTGGCAAACTTGATTCCAGCTTGTGTTTCATCCACTCCAGTATTTCTCATGAGGTAAGGTGGTCTAGTATTCCCATCTCTTCAAGGATTTTTCAAATTGGTTGTGATCTACACAGTCAAAAACTTTAGTATAGTCAATAAGACAGAAGTAGATGTTTTTCTGGAACTCTCTTGCTTTTTTGATGATCCAACGGATGTTGGCAATTTGATCTCTGGTTCCTCTGCCTTTTCTAAATCCAGTTTGAACATCTGTAAGTTCTTGGTTCACGTACTGTTGAAGCCTAGCTTGGAGACTTTTGAGCTTTACTTTGCTAGCATGTGAGATGAAAACATTCTTTGGCATTGCCTTATTTTGGGATTGGAATGAAAGCTGATCTTTTCCAGTCCTATAGCCACTGCTGAGTTTTCCAAATTTGCTGGCACATTGAGTGTAGCACTTTAACTGCATCATCTTTTAGTAAAGGCAAATTTATATGGCTAACTTGAAACTGTATATATTTAACATCAGTCTTTACATGTAGAGTAAGTCCTTCCCTTTTAGTATAGATCAATGGATTTCTGAGTTTCATGTAAAGCCTTACACATCACTTCCTATGTAAGCCATACACATCACTTATTGCCCTCAAATTCTAATTTGGGTGCTATTAAAGTGGAGCAAAGCATAAAGGGCATTTGTGAAGCAGATGTAATGCATTATTCTGCAAGATTTTACAATCTTCTGTCGTCTTCTATGCTGCAGTCCATGGGGTCACAAAGAGCCGGACACAAGTGAGCAACTGAACTGAATTGAACTGTCCAGTCTTCTACCATTGTCATGGTCACATCACATTCAAAAATAGCTTTTTTCAGCATCTCATCTTACCAACTTATCTTTTCTAAGTAATACATTTAGTTCTCAATAGTGTATTAGCTCCTATTGCTGCTGTAGCAAACTACGCCCACCTGGGTTGCTTTACACAAGGCCCACTGACTGTCTCATGGGTCTTTGGTCAGAGTTCACTAAGCTCTGCTCAGGGTCCCACAAGGCTGAAACTGAAGTGTTGGCAGATCTTCATTCCCTACTGGAGGCTCTTACAGGCAAATAACTTCCAGAATTATTCGTGTTATTGGCAGAATTTATTTCTGTGAGGTTGTAGGACTGAAGTCCTGTTCCCTGTGCTCTGTTGGCTGGGGTCATTTTCTTCTTCTAGAGACTGCCCACATCCCTGGTTCTCAACATCTCTTCTCAGTCTTAAAGCCAGCAATAGTGAGGCTTCTTCTCACACTTCTTTCTGCTCTCCTCTTTTACCTCATCTCTTCTGCTTTTAAGAGTTCATGAGATTACTTTGGACCTATCTGGATAACCTCCTTATTTTTAAAAAAATAGTTAGTTATTTGGCTGTGTCAGGTCTTAATTGTGGCATGTGGGATCTTCAATCTTTGTTGCAGCATGCAAACTTGTAGTTGTGGGATCTAGTTCCCTGAGCAGGGATTTAACCTGGGCCCCCTGCATTGGGAACATGGAGTCTTAGCCACTGAACCACCAGGGAAGTCCCTACCTCCCTATTCTAAGGTCAGCTGATTAATAATCTTAATTCCATCTGTGAAGCCCCTATAAAACAGTATCTAGATTAGCGTTTGCATATCAGGGGATGAGAATCTCGGGGAAAAAATCTTTAGAATTTTACCTACTCCAAACAGTATCAATAACTCTTCTGTTTCATATCTTGCCAAATTATGAAAATTTTTATTAAAGCAAATATTTAAACTAACAAGCACAGGTGGCAAAAGGCAATTTGGGGACAGAAAACAAGCAAATAACTCAATTTGTAGCAACAGAAGTATGTGATTATATTAGAAAGTAGCCTATTAGCCATGAGCAGACAATATACTATAAACATTTTTCAGGAGTTTTTCCTGAGAGAAGGTGAGTATTGGTCAGTTAAACATCAGTTGGTTAAAAGAGTTCTACTGTAACAAACAACAGGAGAAAAGCCATATGATCATTTTGATAAATACTGATTGGAAGCCCTGAGTGGTTGAGGACTGTTCTGATGATATTTTCTGAAGGATAACTGGATGGGGTCCCATCCTCTTTTTGGCAACCCTCCCTGATTAAACTGTCCAAAATTTCTCCTTTGTGGCTGATCGCTTTCTCTGGAGGGTAATCTTCCAGAACCTTCCGGGGTGGAACTGGTGATAGGAAAGAGCCCAATGATCAGAGCTATGAGAGCCAAGCGTGGGCATGAGGCCAGTGGTTCAGAATGGAGACTTTCGCACTTCTTTCTGCCCTTGTTTGCAGCCTGAGCTTTATCCTTGTCCAGGACGCCTCATGCCAGTTTCTTGAGCTCTGCTGGTTCACACTGTGTGTCTTGCCTGAAATGACCTCTCTCCTCTCTGCTAGGTCTCACACTCCAACATACGCTTTACAGCTTTGAAAGTTTTGTTTCCTCTTCTGTTTCTGCAACATCTGGAACATATGTACCCTTACTTGGCACTTAGCGCACTTTTCAAAAATGTCTACACATGGTTTGGACATCTTACTTATTGGGAATGCAACTCGCTAAATTTCCTTCCATGTTAAAAAATACTGTACTGAGTTTAGGGAATGTAAATACAATCTTTTTTCCTACATAAACATCAGCCCCCCAAAGTTGTATTGTTATATATTTATGTACTATAACATTTGGATATTAAAAATCAGGAAGCATTCTATTGATAAAACATGGACTAGAGAGGCAGTCTGTAGGATATACTTGCTTCATGAGAAGAAAATTTCTTCCACTCAAAGGAAAGCAGGAAAGAAGAAAAAAATTAAAAATAATAGTAGAAATGCCAGGAAAGAAACAAATCCTAATGTAATATTAATTAAGGTAAATGTAAGTGGTAAAGTTAGTATTAGAGTTCGCCAGAGAAACAGAATAACTAGGACAGACAGGCAGATGTGTGTGTCAGTCACTCAGTTATGTCTGATTCTTTGTGACCCCGTGGACTGTAGCCCACCAGGCCTCTCTGTCCATGGAATTCTCCAAATAAGAATACTGGAGTGGGTTGCCATTTCCTTCTCCAGGGAATCTTCCAGACCCAAGGATTGAACCTGGGTCTCCTGCATCGCAGGCAGATTCTTTATCATCTGAGCCACCAGGGAAGTCAGACAGATAGATAGATGCTACGTAGATAGATTGATTGTAAGGACTTGGTTCATTTGATTATGGAGGCTGACAAGTCCCTAGATCTACAGCCAGCAATCCAGGGACCCAGGAGAACTAATGGTGTAGTTCTCGTACAGATTCAGTAGTTATGAGACCCAAGAAGAGACACTATTTCAGTTCCAGTCTAAGGTAGGGGGGGAAAAATCTAGCTCAAGATAGTCGGACAGAAGGAAATTCCCTCTCACCTTCTGGAGGGTTGATTGAATGAGACCCACTCACAGACGGCGATCTGCTTTACTCAGTCTACTGAGTTGAATGTTAATCTTGTTTGGAAAAAATCCTCACAGACACATCCAGAATAATGTTTGGTCAGCATCCGGGCACTCTGTGGCCTAATCAAAGTTGACACATAAATTAGCCATCATAGTTAGTAATTCAAAAACAGAGAGGATTAAAAGAAAGACATCATATACAAAATACATATTTTAAAAAGAAAAGCATCCTTCAACTTGAATTCAAATGGACATGATCTCTTTGTTAGTGTTTTGCTCAATCAATTTTGAAAACATCTCATGGTTATCAAACAAAGGCCAGGAACACCAGAGGTCAGTGCAGTGAGTTTACTCTGATAAATCATTTTTTTCCCCAAGTTTTAAGCCCTTTCTAAATATCTGGAAGCTGATTCAAACACATCACACCGTGGAAAGGAAAAGAACAAGAGAAATAAATGATCATTTCTTGAGAAAATAAAACAGAAAGGCATAGGAAAGTTAGAAACAGAAGGATAGACAAAGATATAGCAGGCAAAAATAAACATTTAAAGGAAAACTGAGGAAGCAATTTTAATATCTGACAATAAAATTCAAGTAACAAATAGAAATAAAATTAGTTAGGAATTACATATATCAATAAATACAAAATGATACAACCATTCGAAGTACTTCATAAAACTGTCTCAAATATATATTAAACTGGCAGAAATAGATACATAAATAACTATAGTTGGAGATTTTAACTGATAGATAAAGCAGATAAAAAATAATAGAGATGTGAGCATTTCTGAAAACACAATTAACAAGCTTAAGCTGACCAAAAAAAGTAAAAAGGAGAATGAAATCTTCAACACAATATCATTTGTATAGATTAAAAATAAGTTCACAAAGAATAATGATACATATTTTACTGGGAGACATACATCATTATCTTACGGTAATATTCCACAGTAAAAATGACTGCCTAGTGGAAGGAGAAGAAGAGAATCGAGGAATGGAAATAAATACATTTAAGAAAACAAGAGAGAGGCCTTTCATGAACCAATACCTGTAATATTAGCTCCGGTCTTTAAAAAAATAATGACGACAATCCTATACCCATAACTCTTTTTACCCCTCCCAAAGGAAACAGCCCTACGCGTGAAGTCTAAAACAGTGTTAACAAAGAATTGAACTTTTTGTTTCAAGGTAGTGAACATGAAGAAAGCCATGAAGTGATGAGAATTTCCAGAAATTTCTGTAGACAAAAACCAGGAAATAGAGTGGTAACTGATGAAGCAGGATGTAGGAAACTGTTTCTTGACATACGTAAGATGTGGCCTGCAATGAGAAAGGAACTGATTTGTCTGGAGAAACTGAGAGATTTCAAGTACAGTTAGTGGTAAAGAATCCACCTGTTAATGCAAGAGACTCAAGAGACACGGGTTATATCCCTGGGTTGGGAAGATCCCCTGGAGTAAGAATTGGCATCCGCTCCAGTATTCTTGCCTGGGAAATCCCATGGACAGAGCAGCCTGGCGGGCTACAGTCCATGGGGCTGCAAAGAATTGGATGTGACTGAGCACAGCACAAGAGGGCAAAAATGAAGTGTGGCAGAAATCAGGAGTCTGCATATAGACTCATCACCCTGCCTGCCCCTGGTAATAGAATACCAGACTGCCTAGTGTTTAACCTCAAGGCTAGAAAGGGAGCTACTTCTCTAAGGAAATTAACTAACCTGCCTGGAGACAAGAAGATAACAATGTAGGATCCCTGCATTTTGGCTTGGCTCATCTCTAACTGCTCACCTGAAGACAAAGACTGTCTGTCATTCAACAAGTTCATTCACACAGCCAAGCTCCCAAGTAACAGGCTTTTCTATTGCCTCATTTTTAATATAAATGAGCAACCAAGGACCACTAGAGACTGGAGAAAAGACTGTAACAAGAAAACAGAAGGACCAAATTAAACAGAGAAATCAATCCAACAAGAGACAAATAATTCAGAGAACGGTGGACAATACCCCTTTGCATATTCAGAACTATCCAGAAAGTCAAAATTCCACCTCTAAAGCAAGAAAAGGATGCTGCAAATATAGTAGAATTAGAGAACAAGAAAGAAATCTTGGTAAAGAAATCATTTTAAATGATCGTTAAATTTTAAAAATTCAATAGAAGGAAGATGAAGAAATCACTCAGAAAGTATAAAAAATAAACAGAGAGAAAACATGAGAGTAATAAAGCCTCATATTTAATTAATGTGTTAATTAGAATACAGAAAAAAAGAACAGAATCAAAAGAGGGGAGATGATGAGAAAAAATTGATTTTTGCTTAATTCTCATACCAGTAGACAATAGCAATTTGCAACTAATGACTATAATTTCAACCTGAATGTTAGTTAATATTTTTCTTTATATTAATGAGTAAGATGAAAGTGAAACAATGAAGAGGTGTGTCTGAACTTGACTCATTTGTCAGTGATGTGAACAACTTTGCTGAATTAGATAATAGTTTTTAAATATTGGAAGAATATTTCCTCATTTTTCTGTTCCATTTACAATGTAATGGCTACAGACTTGTACTTTTAAGTTCAATCTGAATTATTAATACTTTCTCCATTACTTTCCTAAGTCTAGGAAAATCAATAAAACTCAAGTCTTGACTTTTTTTTAAGATTTAATTTATTTTTGGCTTCGCAGGGTCTCCATAGCTGCCTGCAGGCTTTCTCGAGTTGTGGTGAGCGGGGACTACTCGTCATTGCAGGCTTAGTTGCTCCGTGGCATGTGGAATCTTCCCAGACCAGGTATTGAACCCAGGTGTCCTGCATTGGCAGGCAGATTCTTAACCACTAGATCACCAGGGAAGCCCTCAAGTCCTGATACTGTGTTTGTCTGTTTCTGTGGTGCAAATGAAGTCAGCTGTCATGGCCCATCTCAAACTACGGACATGATGTCACTGGCTGAATGCCATTTGCAGCAACATCGATGGGGCTAGAGATGATCGTACTAAGTGAAGAAGGTCAGAAATAGAAAGACAAATACTAAATGATATCACTTATATGTGAAATTAAAAATATAGCACAAAGGAACCTATCTACAAAACAGAAACAGACCCAGAAACATAGAGAACAGACTTATGGTTTACCAAAGGGGAGGGGCTGGGGAGGAAAGTGATGGACTGGGAGTTTGGGGTTAGTAGATGCCAACTGTTACATATAGAATGGATAAATAACAAGGTCCTACTGTATATCACAGGGATCTACATTCAATATCCTGGGATAAACCATATGGAAAAAATATAAAAAAGAATGCCTGTATGTGTATAACTGAGTCACTCTGCTATACAGCTGAAATTAACACAACAAATCAACTATACTCCAATTAAAACTTAAAATAAATAAAATTAGCAAGAACTGTGAAAGGTTGTTTCATTCATCTTTGTTTTCCAACATGAATCCTCAGTCCATATTTGAGATATTGGCTTTTCATTTTGGTTACATCAGCTCTTAGATTTAGAGCACAACCTTTGTGTAAGAAATGGGTGCCCAAGCCCCAAAGGGTGAGACCGTATGCAGCAAGGAATACTACCAGTCAGGGAGCTCTTCCTTGGAACCTGGGACTATAAGCCCTAGTGGGTATTGCTGTGTTCCCAGTCCTCACTACGAGGTGTCATTAGCAAACAGTGGCCATTTAAGCTGATCACATTGCCACTCCTACTCAGTTTTTCTATGAGGGTAACACACTATCGGTTTCACTGGCTTTGAGATCTGGATTTGCACATGAATTGATTCATGCTGTCTCCAGCTCATCTCTGAAAATTCTTAACTACAATTGCCTATGAAACCATTCTCTGGGCCTCTGTGATATCCCGACTCATTTGTGGATTGATGGCAAATAAGGACACTTGATATTTTGCTACTAAACTTTGCTTTCTTTCTAGCTCCTTTAAAATCCTGTCATTTCTTCTCTAAAATCATTGTCAAATGCACTTGAAAACATATTTTAAAATCTCACTGTCTCCTCAAAAGAGAACACCAAGGACGGCCCTTCTTAACTATGGAATGATAAAATACCTAAGCTTTTATAAAAAATGTCATACACTAAAAACCAGGCTTATATCTAAGTGGGTATTATTCAGTTTCTGAAAGAACTGCATAAATATAATGTAGGGCAAGAAGGGGGCAGTGGTGGAGATTGGGGTGCAATGAGCATGGACCCACCCAACATTCCAGAGGGAACATTAATTATACCTCTCAAACCAGCTATGAAAATTATAAAATGTAAGTCATGGTCCTATTTGTCTTGTGAAAATGTAAAAATATACTTTGTTTTTTGGCTTCCCTGGTGGCTCAGCAGGTAAAGAATCTGCCTGCCATGGACGAGTCACAGGAGACCTGGGTGTGATCCCTGGGATCAGGAAGATCCCCTGAAGGAGGGCATGGTGACCCACTCCAGTATTCTTGCCTGGAGAATCCCATGGACAGAGGAGCCTGGTGGGATACAGTCCACAGGGTTGCAAAGAGTCAGACACAGCTGAAGCAACTGAGCTCACATGCACACATACATTTTTTCATGTAGACAAAAAAAAAAAGAAAAGAAAAACTAGGGACATCTTATGGGCTGAATGTCCACCCAAAATTAACATGTTGGAACTTTACCTCCCAGTGTGATGCTATTAGAAGGTGGGGCCATGAGGGGATAATTAAGATTAGATGAGATCATAAGGGTGAAGACCTCATGAATGGTCTTATACCAGTCATGAGAAAGCCTGCTTCCCCACTCAGCTTCCTGCCAAGTGAGGAGACAAAAAAAATTAGCCATCAATGAACCAAGAAGCATGTTCTCACCAGACACTGAATTAAATGGTGCCTTGATCCTAGATTTCCAGCCTTCAAAATTGTGAGAAATAAATGTCTATGTTTATAATCATCTATTTTTATCATTTGATAATTTTGTTACAACAGCCTGAATGGACTCAGGGTGCTATTGAGCATCTCACCTCAAACAATGGTGAGTCCTGGCATCTTTTTTGCTGTTGATGTTTTGCCTATGTCCTCATGCGAACTTATTTGTTCCTGCCAACACTGTACAGTCTGCAAGGCTTGGTATGCACATTTTGTTGTTATTCTTCTTTAGCAGCATGATTATCCCATCTGTGGTCAATTGCATATTTTTGTGTGTGTTTTGTTTGTTTTGGAGCTGTGGTTATTTTAAAACATTAGCTGAACAAAAGTTTTTTTGCAATCATTTACAAAATGTGCTAATATTCCATTGTAAATTGAAGAATGACACTGATGACAGCAACATGCAACAGAGGGCTTTATGGTCACCAGTAATTAATCAGAGTTTATCTACTGGCCAGAGAATGAGTCAGCTTCCACTGAGGATCCTTTATATAGTTTGAAGTTCATGAATTTACATGATTGGCAACATCAACACAAATTTACCTAAGGATTACCAAACATCCCAGGTAAACTGCAAAGCTTTAAGAAAATTGTTCAATGGTTGTAATATGCTATTGCAAAGAATGAAATATTCTGTTATGGTTATTGGTCTGTACTGTGCTTAGTCATTTCAGTCGTGTCAGCCTCTCTGCAACCCCATGGACTCTAGCCTGTCAGGCTCCTCTGTCCATGGCAATATTCTCCAGGCAAGAATACTGGAGTAGGTTGCCATGTTTTCCTTCAGGGGATCTTCCCGACCCAGGGATTGAACCCAGGTCTCCTGCATTGCAGGTGGATTCTTTACTGTCTGAGACACCAGAGAAGACCAGTTATTGGTACAGCTCACTTAAAAAAATCAGTCACGAAGAATTTCAGATGGAAAGTAGCTTTGAAAAATTTCAGAAAGCATGAAAATGTTTAAAAACATTTGAAAACACTGCAACTCAAGACTGAACACTGATTTTTGTGGTAAAACTGTTGATAATAGATTATCTCCACTCATTTAAGACAAGTTAAAAAGAGTATAACATACCCGACATGCTCAAGTAAAAATAATTTTATTTTTCTTAGAAAATAGCATTTACTTTTAGGATCTTATTTTATCTATACATAAACGCAATTTTTTAGCACTCAGGAGTTGATTTCTATTAATGTACAAATTCACAATCACTGGAATAATAAAGACAGGACAGTTGCATGATGTGATAAGAAGATCATTTTTCTCAGCTTATTCCAATTCTATTTTACAAGAAGACTGATGATGCAGAGAAAAAACAATTATTGACTTAGGCAAGACGATCACAGAAAACATCAAAGTCTACATTTAAAGAGTCTCATTCATGATAAAGACATGGCCAAGACTAGCTCTCCATGGTTATCAAGTTATTTGCAGTAAATCAGAGTCTATGTGAATAAAACGCAAAACTATACCTCTGATGCTGTATATGGAAGGTTAAGAGAATGGAAAGTTAACAAAGAATTGCAGTGCAGTGTAAGCAAGAAAAGCCACCATTTCCCCATGTGCCTGTGCTGTGCTCATCCTCTAGATTAGTCATGAGTCTGGAGAGAAATAAAATCAGTTTTCTGAATACTGTCAGTTCTTTGTTTTCTACTACTCATGTGTCTGTGAAAATAATGGCAATATAAAAATGTCTATAAATGAGGTGGAAAGTATAACACACTGGAAGCTATGTGATCCTTTTTAAACCTGTAAAACTGGACATCATTGTTCATTATCAGTAGGGAGAAACTTCCGAGGATTTCTGGAAGGACTCAAAAACCTTTTGCAATTGGCTCTTTAATTACACAGATGATTAGTGAATGGAGCATTTGGCTGGTGTAAATTTCTAAATTTGACTTTCTGCTTGATTAAATTATCTTTTCACATGCTAAGTGAGTATGTGGTTGGGTAACATAGCATTGTCACCATTGCCAATTTTAGGATTTCTAAAATAGTTTACCACTGATGAGAATAAAGTACACTTTATCATTCTGAATAAAAATATCTGCCTTTGCTCTTGTTTTTAATATGTCTAGCTTAAACTGGAAGGAAAGTACAGTAAGACCAAATTTCTGTGCTTTTGGCGTTTACTTTCATCGCTGAGCACAATCAGACATCAAGTCTTGGTGTTTTGGATGAAACATGACTCTGCCAATGTAAACCTAAGGCTGGAGGAGTTGAAGGAGCACCTGACACTCTACATCCTAAAATATATTTCGCACTTAAATTCATGAGAAGAATCCTTTTTTGGAAATGTCAGCATCTTACCAAATGGATTCACCTCAAATCAGAAGGCTTTTTTTGAAGTATCCTGCAAGATCACTCATGAAAACCCATTGTCCATGCCAAAAAAAAAAAAAAAATCCAAGAATCCCCATGGGACTGAAGACACTTCGGTAAAGTCACATGTCCTGAAATTGGTCCATCTGGGGGCTTGAAGCTGAGGGGGAATATGTCAGTCAATGACCACACTCCAAAATGTGTAATATTCCTTTCTTATATTTAGAAGGAGATCTTTGAATAGAATAATTCAGTGGTAATATTTCTCTTTGGCATGGAAAAGAATGGAACTAGAAACATTTCTCTGGGTTTTGTTCATTATTATTGACCAGGTCTATCAGAGGAAAAAAAAAAAAAACATGTTTTCTGAGCTCATTTTTTAAAAGATAGATATCACTAATTCTTTTAAAACTGTGAAAAGGCTTTGCCAAGGAAACTCTGATGAAAAGGGCTCCCAGCTCAGATTCTAAGCGGTGCCCTGGGAAGAGCAGCTGCCCATCTGGTGACACTGCCTTTTAGAAGGAAGCAGCTCTGCATGTTGGCTGGGAGTTTGGCATCAGTGCCAAAGACCCTGAGAACAGCCTTGCCTAAGCTCTGAATATCTTTATCTTCTTCCAAGCCAGGGCCTTGAATCACCATCTTTTCAAGAGATTTTTGTCAAATAACAACAGCAGAATATTATCAATAGATCATGAAGTGCTTACTGAACCTGAAGCAGAAGTTGTGTGTGCACTTAAGAGAAAAAGAAAAGGAAAGCCAATTATCTAAACAATTTTACCAGGAGGTGTTTGTTCACTGTGGTTTATTACGCAGATAGTTTTGGTAAATATAGTGAATGAGGTAAGTCTTTCAATTCAAGGTCCTAGAGTCACCAACCTCATTCTGCTGAAAAACAAAACAAACACAACAAGCTTTTTTGGCCAAGCCTATACACTTGGAAGAATAACTTGGGAGGGATGAAGCTTCAGACTTTCCATCATTGAAGCAAATGCTTCTACGGGCTGGCAGTGTGAGTGACAAAGAAGAAGCTTTTACAAAAGCTTCAGTCAGAAAACAGTAGTGACCTGAAAGCCCTCAGAATACTTTTGAGAGTTACTTCTGCTCAAATAATCTTCAAGTGGAAAGTAATCCTACAATCCCTTCCTTATTGACAGATGGCAGTAGTGAGGTTTACTTTGCCAAAGATGACTTCAGTGACTCCAGAACAAAGGAAATGAAGTCACAAGAATTCAGCTTGAGGAGTGGTAGAGAATCTGGTGTTTGAGATCCCAGCCCATCCTTAACTGACCACTATTACATTGGCTACCACAAACTTGAGTGAGTCAGGGTATACGCCTTCATGTCCATCAAAGCAAAACTTCAAGTCAACTGCATGAGACTGTTTGTCTCATCTTTTCAAAATCCATACAGCATCTTACTAAACCAAAGGAGCCTCCCTGGAGGCAGTGGTGGGAATGCAGCTGTGGAAGGCAGAATTCTAAGATGATCCCCAAGTATCCCCACCCCCAGTGTGTACACAGTTTGTATAGTCTCCTCCCCTTGAGTGCAGGCAGAGCCTGTGACTGACAGGATATCCCTCCTGTGCTTAGGTTTCAAGTCAGTTGTTTTCTGTTTTGTTGATTTATCTTTATTTATTTTTGGTTGTGCTGGGTCTTCGTGGCTGCACATAGGCTCCCTCAGTTGCAGCAGGCGGGGGCTACTCTTCGCTGCAGTGCAGGGCCCCTCAATGAATCACTGAAGCGGCTTCTCTGCTGAGGGGCACAGGCTCTCCGAGCGCAGGCTTCCGTAGTTGCAGGACTCAGGTTCAGTAACTGTGTGGCATGGGCTTAGCTGCCCCATGACATGTGGAATCTTCCCAGACCAGGGGTCGAACCCATGTCCCTGTATTGGCAGGTGGATTCTTATCTGCTGTACCGCCAGGGAAGTCTGCTTTTGTTTTTTAATTGTTTATTTTGTCTTGGAGAAGAGCCAGTTAACAACGTTGTGAGAGTTTCAGGTGGACAGGAAAGGGACTCAGCCCTACCTATACACGTATCCCTTCTCCCTCAAACGCCTCGCATTCAGGCTGCCACAGAGCATTGAGCAGAGTTCCCGGTGTAACACTGAGTTAATCCAAAGGGAGACGATCCAGCTGGTCGGACCTAATCAGGTGGGCCTTTAAAAGCAACTGAGCCTCTCCAAAAGTCAGAGACACATGCTCCTGCTAATCTGGAAGCAAGCAAACATCCATGCCAAGAGCTGCCTATAAAGGCCCCGTGCAAGGGACGGCAGACAGCATTCACGAGCTGAGAGTGGTCTCCAGCTGACAGTTATTGAAAAGCCAAGGACCTCAGTTCTATAGTGCTCAGTCACATCTGACTCTTTGCGACTCCATTGACTATAGCCCGCCAGGCTCCTCTGTCCATGTGATTTCCCAGGCAACAGTACTGGAGTGGGTTGCCATTTCCTTCTCCAGCAATCCTATATTGGAATTCTGCTAACAATCTGAATGGGCCTTGAAGGGCACCCTAAGCTTTAGACGACAACCACAGCCTTCTCAGCTTTACCATGCCCAGACTTCCGGCCAACAGAAATCGTGAAATAATAAATGGGGGCTGTCTTTTTGGAAAAACAAAGAACAAAATAAACAAAAAATAAACCCAAAGGAGCAGCATCATTCTCATTAAAATTACTTTCAAACAGAACTAACTTATTTTTTATTCTATGTGTGTACAACTTTTATTTATTGCAACTTTTTTTCAAGAAGAGGGCATTAAAGTGAAAGTGAAAGTCACTCTAGAGGGCATTAAGTTTACTTGAAAATTCAGATTAGAAAAGCTTAACTTTTGGGGGTAATTCTCAAAAGAATTTTCAAGGCAGTAGGTTAATTATATGCAATTAATATGTCTCTGTTTACATACATTTTTCTGGGAGTGAAGTCCACCGCTCTCATTAAATTCTCAAGACTGGTCCATGATTCAAAAATGTTTCAAACTACAGACATAACTAGAAGTCACATCCCAGCTTTCAAAATCTAAGTAAGAATCAAGACTGATTTCTTTGAATTCTTTGAGTGGGAACACATATGCACCATACATACCTACTCTCCCCAACTCTAAACCTTACTCCATTTCCTCTCCTAGCAACTGGATTTTAATGTTTGGTTTTTATCAGTGGTTGGGAAATGTAAGGAAATTTTTAAAAATGATCTTATCTATTTTTTCATCTTTCCTATTTACAGGAGCAAGTAGTATTAAGGGTAATTTTTAAATGAAAGCAAAAGACACGTGGGATATCCAGCTCTATTCGTTTTCTGATATATTTTTAATGAGAGAGAGCGACAGAGATAAAGACTTTCAAAAAAGTATTTGTAAGGTATATTTCTTGTACAGATAATGACCAAATACTTCTCACTTAGATATCACTGCTGCTGCTAAGTCACTTCAGTCATGTCCGACTCTGTGCAACCCCAGAGACGGCAGCCCACCAGGCTCCCCCGTCCCTGGGATTCTCCAGGCAAGAACACTGGAGTGGGCTGCCATTTCCTTCTCCAATGCATGAAAGTGAAAAGTGAAAGTGAAGTCGCTCAGTCATGTCCGACTCTTCGAGACCCCATGGACTGCAGCCCACCAGGCTCCTCTGCCCATGGGATTTTCCAGGCAAGAGTACTGGAGTGGGTTGCCATTGCCTTTTCCGAGATATTACTGAAGTAAGTTCAATTTTTTAAATAAAAAGTACTTCTGTGATTCATCTACTGTTCATTGAAAAAATTTTATTATGTAAAACAGTCTTTTATATATGGGGGCATCACTACCACAAATCGTCAACAGAACGTGTTCTTTGAGGTATGATTTTAATAGTAGGAGAGACCATTTAGTGTTTGTTGATCTATCAACAGCTATCAGTCTGTGGTCTGTACAGGCAGGATTTATCAGGATTGGAACAAGAAAACCAACGGGCCCACAGGAAGATTTCTTCCATGATCACAGCCTCGACTGTGTAGTCCTGCCCAACTGAAAGAACAAATTTGAAACTGTGACAATGACAAGATTTTCGTTTTCTTAATTCTCCTAATTCTTCCTTAGTTTCCTTCATTGTCTGTCCCCAGCAGCTCATCCAAGACATCACTTTCAACAACACTGTATTTCACAGATGTATCACTTCCAATAATGTAGATTTAAAAAAAAGAGTATTTTTTTAGAGCAGTTTATGTTCATAACAAAGAGGACAGTAAAGGGATTTCTCATATGCCCTCTTCTATACACATGCGTGGCCTCCTCCATTATCAACATCACTCACCATGTGTACATTTGTTACTAAGGATAAAGTTACATGGCCAAATGATCATCACCCAAAGTCCACAGTTTACATGAGGGTTCTCTCTTGGTGTTTTACAGCCTATGTGTTTGAAGAAAGGCATAATGACATGTATCCACTGTTATAATGCCACATGGGACATTCTCATTGCTCTAAAATCCTCTGTGCATCACCTAACATGCCTCCCTCCTCTCTAACCCCCGGCTCCACAGTTTTGCCTTTCCTAGAATGTCATACAGTTGGAATCATACAGTATGTAGCCTTTTCATATTGGCTTCTTTCAGTTAGTAATATATGTTTAAGGTTCCTCCATGTCTTTTCATGGCTCGACAGCTGATATCTTTTCATTACTCAATACCATTTCATTGTTTGGATATATCACAGTTTATCCATTTACCTACTGAAGGACATCTTGGTTGCTTCCAAAGTTTGGTAATTGTTAATAAAGCTGCCATAAACACCATGTGCAGGTTTTTGTGTATATATAAGTTTTTAACTGTTTTGGGTAAATACCAAGGAGTATGATTTCTGGGTTGTATGGTAAGAGCATGTTTAATATTGTAAGAAACCGTCAAATCACAAAACTATCTTGCAAAGTGGCTGTACCACTTTGTATCCCCACCAGCAGTGTATGAGTGTTCTTCTGGTTCACATCCTTGCCACATTTTGGTGGTGTCGGTTTTCCAGATACTGGCCATTTTAACAGGTATGCAGTGGCATCTCGTTGCTGTTTTAATTTGCATTTCCTTGGTGACATGATGTGGAGCATTTTTTCATCAGCTTTTTGGCCATCTTTGTATCTTCCTTGGGGACTTATTTGATGAGGTAATTTTTAAATGGGTTGTTTTTTTGGTTTTGAGTTATAAGAGTTCTTTTCGTATTTTGGGTAACAGTCCTTTATCAGATGTAACCTTTGCAAATATTTTTTCCAGGTCTGTGGATGGTCTTTTTATTCTCTTGACAATGTCTTCCACAGAGTAGAAATTTTCATTTTAATGAAGTCTATCTTATCAATTATTTTCTTTCATGGATGGTGCCTTTGGTATTATATCTAAAAAGTCATGACCATATCCAAGATCATCTAGATTTTCCCTATGTTACCATCTAAAAATTTTATAGTTTTGCATTTTATGTTTAGGTCTAAGAACCGTTTTCAGTTAGGTTTTGTGAAGGGTGTAAGGTCTGTGTCTAGAGAAATTATTTTGCATGTGGATATCCAGTTGTTCCAGCACCATGTGTTGAAGAGAATATCTTTGCTTCTTTGTCAAAGATCAATATACTCATGGGGGTTTATTTTTGTGTCTCTACTTTTCTATTGATTTATCTATTCTTTCATCAATAGTATGCTTTTTTCCCAGTCTCAAGATATAATTGATATGCAGTACTATTTAAGTTTAAGGTATACAGCATAATGATTTGACTTACAAACATCATGAAAACTTATCACAGTGAACATCCGTCATCTCATATATACACAAAATAAATAGTTTCAGTAAAACTGAAAAAATAATTTTTTCCCTGTGATATGAACTCTTAACAACTTTCATATGTAACATGTGGAAGTGTTAATTATACTTATCATGTTGTACATTATTGTACTTATTATTGTAAATCTCTAGAACTTAATTAAAACTGGAAGTTTGTATCTTTTGACTCAGTTCAGTTCAGTTCAGCCACTCAGTCATGTCCGACGCTTTGCGACCCTATGGACTGCAGCACACTGCGCCTCCCTGTCCATCACCAACTCCCAGAGTTTACTCAAACTCATGTCCATTGAGTCGGTGATGCCATCCAGCCATCTCATCCTCTGTCGTTCCCTTCTCCTCCCGCCTTCAATCTTTCCCAGCATCGGGGTCTTTTCAAATCTTTTGACTGCCTTCATCCAGATTCCCCTCCCCCACCCCCTGCCAACAGTACACTGTCTTGATCACTGTAGCTTTACACTGAGTCTTAAAGTCTGTAGTATTAGTCCTTCAACTTCATTCTTCTTCAATATTGTGTTGGCTATTCTAGGTCTTTTGCCTTTCCATATGAATTTTAAAATCAGTTTGTTGATATCCACAAAGTAATTTGCTGGAACTACACTGACTCTACAGAGAACGTTGGGAAGAACTAACATCTTGACCATATGGAGTCTTCCTATCCATAAACATGGGATGTCTCTCCATTTATTTAGTTCTCTTTTAATTCATTCATCAGAGTTTTGCAGTTTTCCTCATATAAATCCTGCACATAGTTTTTTAGATTTATAGCTAAGTGTTTAATTGAGGGGGAGGGTACTAATGCAAGCAGTATTGTATTTTTAATTTCAAATTCCACTTGTTTATTGTTGGCATATAGGAAAGCAACTAACTTTTGTATATTTAATCTTGTGTCCTGAAACTAGTTTCAGGTGTTCTTGTTAATCCTTTCAGATTTTCTACATCAGTTCAGTTCAGTCACTCAGTCGTGTCCGACTCTTTGCGACCCCATGAATTGCAGCATGCCAGGCCTCCCTGTCCATCACCAACTCCTGGAGTCTACCCAAACCCATGACCATCGAGTCGGTGATGCCATCCAGCCATCTCATCCTCTGTCGTCCCCTTCTCCTTCTGCCCCCAATCCCTCCCAGGATGATCATAAATTATTGTCTGCAGTTTTTTGAGCTATGAACAGTTTTTCAAACTGCAAATGGAAAGACAGCTTTATGTCTCCCTTCCCAATCTGTAAACTTTTTCTTTTCTTACCTTTATGCATAGCAAAGACTTTCAGTATAATGTTTAAAAGGAGTGAAAGGGACATCTATTGATATGATCATGTGATTTGCCTTTTCTTATTTGTTGATGTGATGGATTACATTAGTTGACTTTTAAATGTTGAACCAGACTAGTATGCCTGGGATACTATGAGCTACTTGGTCATAGTATAGAATTTTTTTATACTTTGTGTTATATTTGCTAGCATGTTGTTGAGGATTTTTGTATCTACGTTCATGAGAGATATTGGTCTGTAGCTGTCTCTTCTTGTGAAGTCTTAGTCCAGCTTTGGTGTTAGGGTAATGCTGGCCTCATAGCATGAGTTAGAAATAGTCCTTCTGCTTCTATCTTCTAAAAACTATTGTAGAGAATTGGTATAATTTCTTCCTTAAATGTTTGGTAGAATTTACCAGTGAGCTTATCTGGGTCTGGTGTTTTCTGTTTTGAAAGATTATTAACTGTTGATTCAATTTTGTTAATAGATATAGGTCTATTTAGATCCTATATTTCTTCTTCTATGAGTTTTGGCAGAGAGTGTCTTCCAAGAATTTAGTCAGTTTCATTTAGATTATCAAATTTGTGAGCATAGTTGTTCATAGTATTCTTTTATCATCCTTTTAATTTACATGGGATCTGTAATGATGTCTTGTTTTCATTTCTGATATTAGTGATTTGTGTCCTCTATTTTTTTCCTTAGTTCACCTGGCTAAAGGCATATTGATTTTATTAATATTTTCAAACAACCAGGTTTTGTTTTCATTGACTTTCTCTACTGATTTCTTGTTTTCAATTTTATTGATTGCTGCTCTAATTCTTATCTTTTCCTCTCCTTATTTTGGATTTAATTGCTCTTTTTCTAGTTTCCTAAGGTAGAAGAGTATTGATTTTCGATTTTCTTCTCTAATACATACATTCAATTCAATCAATTTCCCACTAAGCACAGCTTTCTCCAAATCCCACAAATTTTGATAAATTGTGTTTTCATTTTCATTTAGTTCAAAAAAATTTTTTTTAATATTTATTTATTTGGCTGTGCCAGGTCTTAGTTATGGCATGTGGGATCTTTAGGCCTGGTCCCTAAAATCTTTGGTGCAATTATCATCTGCCACCAGATACAAATAATGCTGTGGATGGCTCCCAGACCCTAAAAGGTGGCAGAATCACAAGACACAAAAAGCGTTAAAATCTACCTCATCAGCAGAACACACATTTTCCTCAAGCTCACACGGAACATTCACCAGGATAGACACGTTCTGAGCGATCAAACACATTTGAAATCTACAAGAACAGAAGTCATACAACGTTTGCTCTCAGACCACGGAGGAATTAAGCTGGAAATCAACAACGGAAAGATTATAAGAAAATCCCCAAATATGCAAGGAGTAAAAAAACATGCTTCTAAATACTACCTGGTCAAAGAAGAAATCTCAACTCTGGTGGTCCAGTGGCTAAGGACGCCACGCTTCCAATGGAGGGGGCCCAGGTTCAAACCCTGGTCAGGGAACTAGACCCCACATGCTGCAACTGAGAGTTTGCATGCTGCAACCAGGATCAAAGATCCTGCCTAAAAAATTGGGTTTTCCAACTCTGTAAGGCACTAAAGTTATAGATTTTCTCTATTTCTTTTCATTTCTGCTTACAAACTGGCCATTATTTTCCTTTGCTCATCTCTTTCTTGCGATAGTCTGTCAAATGCAGCCAGCAACAGCCAATAGACACTACTAATCATCCAATAGATGCTACTAATGTTCATTTTCCAATTTCTTCCCACAGACCCACAAGTTCAACAGGCACACAGTCTGCCTCCAAGATACCATAGGTGTCATATTACCAAAATTTTTGCCATTGTCAGACATGGGTTTCTAGACATCAGCATGCTATATCTGTTTCTTGCTGCCTGATATGTGATGCCATAGTTTTGGTGTTTTTTTAAAAAACAGTATTTCCAAGTCTATACTACCTGGGATGAGAAATTCTGGTAACGACAACAAACAACCACCAAAACTCAGTGAGTTGACCCAATAAAATATTTCTAGCTGACACCACAGTCCAATGTGGGTTAGTAGAGGTGCTCCATACCAGGCAGTTATTCAGGGACCAGGCTCCTTCTGTCTGGGACTCCAACATCCATCTTCTAGGGCCTCACACTCCATCCCTGAGTCCTCTGCCTTTGGGGACATATAAGAGAGAGGGTTTGAAGTAGTTTACAAGATATTTTAAAGATGACATCTGAACATAGCACATAGCACTCTGATCTATATTTCATCAACTAGAATTCATTCCCATGTCCTGGTGCAAGGGGAACAGTGTAAGCATTCTTTTTTTTTTTTTTAAACTATGTATTCGACTGTGCCAGATCTTAGTTGCAGCATGTGCGATCTTTAGCTGCAGTATAAGGTTATCTAGTTCCCTCATCAGGGATGGAACCTGGGCTCCCTGCACTGGGAGCTTGGGGTCTTAGCCACTGTACCTCCAGGGAAATCCCCTGCACTCGGATGTTTGTTGAGGAAAGACATGGCACTGTAACCAGGGACTGCTAAGGACAGTGGTTCTTTATCCTTGCATTACATATTTGTGGAAACCAGATTTACTGGAATTCTTTTCTATCTTTTGCAGATTCTTGTCTCTTCTCTTGCTGGTAGGTTGACACTCATCACTTCCCGTTGCTATTCATCTGCCAGTCTGCACAGTCCTCTTCTTGCTTCTATGCAGCATATCTTGTTTTACTGTGCTTCACTGCATTGTACAGATAATGCATTTCTTACAAATTGAAAGTCTGTGGCAACGCTGCTTTGTCCGATGATGGTTAGAATTTTTTATCAATGAAGTATTTTTAATTAAGAGATCTACATTTTTTTTTCCAGATATATTGCTATGTGCACTGAAAAGACTATATGGTATAAACATAACTTTTATATGCACTGGGAAACCAAAACTTTTGTGTGACTTGTTTTATTGCGATATTCACTTTATCGCCAGGATCTGGAACCAAATTCACAACATCTCCAATGTATGCCTGTAGTTCCCATATGCTCAGAAATGAGAAGCCAGGTAACATGCTTGTTAAAACTGTGTGTAGTGCAAGACTACATGTGCTGTGAGTCAGGACCCAGTAGATAATCTTTACTTCCTTAGGGAATAAAAATACATGACTTCTTATAACTATTTTATTTTGTCAAAGATGTGTGTTTCTTAGCTGTGTTCCTAAGAGGTTATAGATTGCTGGGCTCTGGAGAAGTGGGAAGTTGTAAACAGGTAAAATTCTTATTTTAAAGTAGGGCTATATCAGCAGATGATTTTTGATTTTTGGAAACTACAGATGTAGTTACTTAGTTCTGAGCCCTTGGGGGCCACAGCAAGGGTACACTAAAAAAACTTTTAACCCTGGCTTTGCTGGTGGGTTTTCACACTATATGCTTACAACTGAGTCAGACCTTAGAATGAATCTCCTCACATTCATGGATTTATTTCCATATTTTGGGTGGAAATTAAGAGAAGAGTGGCTTGGTCACTAGAATATCTGCTAGCTTCAGAGACACTGGAGCCTCCTACAGTTTTGATCTCTGGCAAATTGATGTGATTTATTTTTAATATTTATACTTCCCCTGCCAAGGGCATGCTATTTGCTTGGACTTGTGATCTCTTTGCCATAATATTTATTCTGTATTAAAACACAGACTCCATGGATGAATTAATCATTCTTGGACCTGAACATTAAGCATGCTGGTGAGTCAGATCACATCTTTTGTGAGCTGCTGGAAAAGCAGAGGGTTGCTTCCTTATGGATCCTACTCTTACGGACAGATGTAGTCATCAAATGGAAAAATCTCTAAATACTTAAAAATGACAGCATGTAGAGCTCAGTCAGGAGTTGGGGTGGTCACTTATAATTAGCATTACAGATCTTTATTCATTGTTAGTTCCAGTAACAGAAATTGCTGCTGCTACTGCTAAGTTGCTTCAGTCGTGTCCGACTCTGTGTGACCCCATAGACGGCAGCGCACCAGGCTCCCCCGTCCCTGGGATTCTCCAGGCAAGAACACTGGAGTGGTTTGCCATTTCCTTCTCCAATGCATGAAAGTGAAAAGTGAAAGTGAAGTCGCTCAGTCATGTCCGACTCTTCGAGACCCCATGGACTGCAGCCTACCAGGCTCCTCCGTCCATGGGATTTTCCAGGCAAGAGTACTGGAGTGAGTTGCCATTGCCTTCTCTGAACAGAAATTGCTATCTCCCCCTTATTATTCATTCTCCCTTTCTTTCTCAGTGATAGAACAAATGGACACTTGGCCAGTTAGAACAAGCACTATCTTATCCAGCCTTCCTTGCAACCAACAGTAGCCAAGTAACTTCACTTAGGTCAGGCTAGAGGGAAGGAACAGTCACAAACAATTTCAAGGAAGTCTCAATATTGGTATTCCCTCATGGCTCAGCTGGTAAAGAATCTGTCTGCAATGCAGGAGACCTGGGTTCAGTCCCTGGGTTGGGAAGATTCCCTGGAGAAGGGAACAGCTACCCACCCCAATATTCTGGCCTGGAGAATCCCACGGACACAGTCCATGTGTTGCAAACAGTCAGGCACAACTGAGCAACTTTCACTTCAATATAGGTAAAGGATATGTCCTACTTCAAGCTTCCCTGGTGGCTCAGTGGTAAAAGAATCTTGCCTGCAATGCAGGAGACCTGGGTTTGATCCCTGGGCCAGGAAGAACTCCTGGAGAAGGGTACGACAACCCACTTCAGTATTCTTGCCTAGAGAATCCCATGGATAGAGGAGCCTGGCAGACTGCAGTCTATAGAGTCGCACAGAGTCAGACACGACCGAAACAACCAAGCAGCAGCAGCATATCCTCTTTCTCTCTGAACCATAACATGAAAGCCGTATGTTGAGAATGGAAAAGCAAGCGGATGAAAGGAACACAGATGCCTGCTCAGTGGAGAGCCGCCATGCCAGTGCTGGACGGCCCTTCCAGACTTTTATACAGAGGGGAAATATAGCGCTGCCTTGTTTAAGCCATGTCACTCTGATTTTTCTGTCACTTGCAGCTGAGCTAATCCTGATAAAGTCCCCATCTTCAGAATGAATACTTTGGAGAGAGATCTTTTCTCTTTTCCTAATGCACATGTGTTCTTGCCTGGAGAATCCCAGGGACAGGGGAACCTGGTGGGCTGCCATCTATGGGGTCTCAAAGAGTCAGACACGACTGAAGCGACTTAGCAGCAGCAGCAGCAATGCACATGAGCTCGGGATGGGGAAGTCAGATCCAAGGACTTTCAATGCAACTGCTGACCAATTACTGGCTGAGATCTACTTAAAACTCGGCCTTTGAAGGTGAAATTTCTTCTCTTACCAATTACAAGGAATCACCGATAAGATAAAAATCAGTTCTACCTGGAGAGTGTTCTGGTAAAGATGGCAGACACTCTCCAAAGACCTACAACTGACAACTCCAAACATCTACAACACCTAGCCTGAGGATATAGACGTGATTAAAATATCATCAGATTTGAAGCTTATTATAAATTTCTCCTCACCTAAAAAAAGTAAGAATTATAAATCCCAGGGGGAGGATATGAATCTGGCTGTCAGAGACAAGGATGAAGGTAGATTCTGGGGACAGTTAGCAAGGATATAAACTCAATGACTGAGGTTGTGAAGGCAAAGCTCCCACTTGAGACATGGGTGACTGCCACAGATTTCCAAAACAAGGTCAACTGCTCAGATCCTTCTCTGACTGCAACCTGGTCATTGTGCCCCATTTAAAATAGTCGGTCAAAAATTTCAAGCTGAATAAATGCTTAAAGGAGATTCCCAGCTTCCAGAGTTACCTGGAGGACCACCGAGTGCAGTAGACCCAGATGATTATCAACCAAGTCACCTTTAAGAGTCCCATGGAAATGATGCTCTCTGCTTTGACCCAGCGCATGGGTTTTGTTCATTTTTCAAAATGGCAAATGAGTGACTTCAGCTTCTGGGAAAGTGGAATAAATATATTTTTTTCCTGTTCTTCCCACTCGTGCTCCAACTCTTTGTGACCCCGTGGACTGTAGCCTGCCAGGCTCCTCTGTCCATTCAGTTCAGTTCAGTCGCTCAGCCGTGTCTGACTCTTTGTGACCCCATGGACCGCAGCACGCCAGGCTTCCCTGTCTATCACCAACTCCCAGAGTTTACCCAAATTCATGTCCATTGAGTCGGTGATGCCATCCAACCATCTCATCCTTTGTTGTCCCCTTCTCCTCCTGCCTTTGATCTTTCCCAGCATCAGGGTCTTTTCAAATGAGTCAGCTCTTCGCATCAGGTGGCCAAAGTATTGGAGTTTCAGCTTCAACATCAGTCCTTCCAATGAACACTCAGGACTGATTTCCTTTAGGATGGACTGGTTGCATCTCCTTGTCCAGGGAACTCTCAAGAGTCTTCTCCAACACCACAGTTCAAAAGCATCAATTCTTCAGTGCTCAGCTTTCTTTATAGTCCAACTCTCACATCCATACATGACTACTAGAAAAACCATAGCCTTGACTAGATGGACCTTTGACAAAGTAATGTCTCTGCTTTTTAATATGCTCTCTAGGTTGGTCATAACTTTCTTTCCAAGGAGTAAGCCTGAGTCCATGTAATTTAAGAATACTAGAATAGGTTGCCCCTCCAGAGGATCTTCCCAACCCAGGGATTGAATCTGCATGTCCTTTGTCTCCTGCATTGGCAGGCAGATTCTGTACCACTGTGCCACCTGGGAAGCCCCCATTCTTCCCACTAAGGACAATGAAAAACCCTGAACATTAAATGCAAAACACTCATAAGAAGACTGAGAAGTGGAGAGCAGAAGGCAGACCAGTTGAGGACACTAAGGCCCGAAGAGCACCATAGTGGTGAGTTTCCTGAGTTCCTCTTAGCCTCGAATATCTCAGACATGAAGCTAAAGAAGCCAGCAACATAGAAATGCCAACAATCTGAAGAAGAAAAAAGAAAAAACAACCCAACAAAAGCCTGTTCTCCCTAGCCAAAGAACCATAAAAGAGGAAGTCTGGCAAGGAGAGAAAGCTTTCAGTCGAAAACTACTCAACTGCGGCCAAACCTCATAGAAAGAAGTGTGTCCCCATCCCCACCAGTGACAGCAGAGGTTACACGGGGAGCCTAGATGTCCACCCTCACTAGCTGGTAATGTAAACTGTGAGTGTAAAATGTAAAAGTCACTGCCAGGGTGGTGTGAAAGAGGGCAGACTAGGGGGCAGACCCCCTTCATGGAATCAATGGAGACCATGTGGGGAGTTGGGACTGACATCCCTACTGACAGTAATACCCTACCTATCCTTTCCTTCCCAATGGAGTGATGTCAGGGGAGGTCTGGTGGAGAGTCAGAAATTTCATCACTGCCCAGCTGTAACAAGGTCACTCCCCACCCCGTGGGGTCAGGGAGGGCCACACGTGGGGCAGTATTGAGGTACCTCTATCTCTCCCAGAAAGAGAGGTACCACTGCAGGCCTCGTAGAAAGCTGAACTCCTTCCCTACCCCAGCAGAAATGAGGAGCACTTTCCCTCATCAGGTGTCAACAAAGCTGGGTGGGAAATATGGATTTCTACCCCCACTTGGCAGTAATGAGGCCGCACCCTCATGCCCCCTGACAGAACAAAGTCAGAAAAAGTCAGCTAAAAAATAGAAGGTTTAATAACACCCAAAGTCTCAAAATATCCACACATACCAGGTTTAAACAAACAAACAAAAATTACTCATCATACCAAAACACAGGAAGATCCAAACTGAATGGAAAAAGATAATCAAGATGACAGAGATGTCGGAATGATCCGACAAAGGTGTTAAAGAAGCCATAATAAAATGCTTCAGTAAGTAATGAAGAATGTCTTGAAACGAAACAAAACAGACTCAGCAAAGACAGAGAAAATCTTATCAAAAGATTGAAGACATAAAGAAGAAGAACCCAATAAAAACTTTACAATTGAAAAATGCAATAACAGAAATGAAAAAACTCAGTGGATGAGGAACAAAGGAACAAATCAGTAAACTTGAAGTTAGGAAAATAGGAATGACCCAATCTGAACAACAGGGAGAAAATAGACTAGAGGGGGGAAAAAATGAACAAAGCCTCAGGGACCTGTGGGACTGTAACAAAGGATCTAATATTGGTATTATCAGATTCTTAGAAGAAGAGGAGAAACAGAACAGCACTGGAAAAGTATTGGATTTTTTGATAAACAAAAACACATCCTCACTATACCCAATATGAAATAGATCACTGGAAAAACTTTATAGCCATCAAGGAAATTGAATTTTTAATTAAAAGATCCCCCAAAGAAATCTCTGGACACAAATGGAGTTTCACTGGAGAATTCTCCCAAACACTGAAGGAAAAATTAACATCAGTTCTACATGATCTCTTCCAGAAAACTGAGCATTTCCCAATGCAGTTTATAAAGCTAGTATTACTCTGATATCTGTAGGGGATTTGAGAGATTTGGGGGATGATAAAAAAAAATGATATAACCACAAAGGAAACAACAATGTAAGCTTTATTAGATTGTGCTTGAACAGGATTGCATGTGAGGGTCTCAGTATGAGACCAACCAGAGGCTTATGGCAAGAGGGACACCATCCAGAAGGGGAGGGGGGCAAGGGAATGCCCAGAGGAAAGGGTGACCAGAGGGGTTTACGCGTCTACATGAATGATGTCACTCAGCAACACAGTGGAGAGTGTCTGGGTCAGAGAACTCTGAAGGGCAGCAGCTTGTAGTCTTATAACCACAAAGCTTTATCTTATCAAAGGCCAGCAGATGCCAGATTAGGTTTCATGGGATATGCAAAGCAGAGAAGCCCTACATGGCCTAATGTTTGCTTGCTGGGACCATTTTTAAGATAACTGGATATTGGATGTGTAAAAATTTGAGTTTGGTGCAAATGGGCTTTTGAACTAATTGGTCTCAGCCTGCAGTGAAGAAATAAATAGTCTAGGGGGCCAATACACAGAGGTCATCTTTGACTCATTTGTATAACAGTAAAAAACCAGACAAAGACAGTACAAAAAAAGAGAGAGAAAATATAATATTCTTCATGACTATAGACACAAAAAGTCCTTAACAAAAAAATAGGCAAGGAGAATCCAGCTATATATAAAATTATTTATATGGTGGTGGTTTAGTCTGACTCTTGCAACCCCAGACTGCAACCTGCCAGGGTCCTCTGTCAATGGGATTCTCCAGGCAAGGATACTGGAGTGGGTTGCCATTCCCTTCTCCAGGGGATCTTCCCGACCCAGGGATCGAACCCAGGTCTCCTGGATTGCAGGCAGATTTTTTACCATCTGAGCTATGAGGGAAGCCCCCCAAATTATTTATATACCATGATCAAATGAAGTAATACCAGGAATGCAGTGCTGGCTCAATACTCAAATAGCAGTGAATGTAATCCACCATATTAATGGGCTAAAGAAGCAAAAATCACAGGATCACATAAACTCATGTGAAAACAGCATCTGACAAAATTCAATATCCATTATGGTAAAAGCTCTCAGAAAAAAAGCAGTAGAAGAGAGGAAAACTTTCTCAAACTTACAAAGAACATCAACAGAACACCTACAGCTAACAAACTTAATGGTAAAAGACTAAATGCTTTTGCCCTAAGATAAGAAACAAGGCAAAGATATCTAATTTGCCAATTTCATTCAACATAATGGAGGAAGTTCTAGCCAGTGCAATAAATAAGGCAACTAAAGGGGAAAAAATGGCATACAGATTGAAAGGAAGAAACAAAACAATTTATAGATAACGTAATCACCTACATAGAAAATCCTGAGGAATTCATCCCTGGACCCCTACCACCAAAAAAAACTCCTAGAAATAATAAGTGAATTCATCAGGATTGCCAGATGTGGGCTTCCCTGGTGGCTCAGTGGTAAAGAATCTGCCTGCCAGTGAAGAAGACACAAGTTTGATCCCTGGTCTGGGAAGATCCCACATGCTGTGGAGCAACTAAGCCCATAAGCCACAACTACTGAGCCTGTCTCTAGCACCGGGAGTCACAACTACTGAGCCCACATGCCCTGGAGCCCAAGCTCGAAGCCATCGCAACGAGAAGCCCATGCACCACTACTAGAGAGTAGCTCCTGTTTTCAGCAACTAGAGAAAAGCCCAGCCCATGCAGCAATAATGACCCAGCACAGCCAAAAATAAATAAATACAATTTTAAAAAGACTGTCAGATGCAAAATAAACATAAAAATCAATGGCATTTCTATATACCAGCAATGAACTTGTGAACACCAAAATTTAAAAATATAATACCATTTAAAATCACTCAAAAAATGAAATTCTTCGGATGTCCCTGGTGGTCCAGTGGTTAGGAATCCACCCTGCAACTCAGGGGATGAGGGTTAGATCCCTGGTCAGGGAACTAAGACCCCACATGCTGCAGGGCAACTGAGCCTGTGGACCACAACTATGGAGCTTGTGTGCCACAACTAGAGAGTCCATGTGCTGCAACTAAGATCTGACAGAGCCATTAAATAAATAAATGAATATTTTTTAAAAGTGAAATTCTTGGCTATAAATCTGATAAAACATGTATAGGACTTGAGTGCTGAAAATGAAAAAATGACAATGAAAGAAATCAAAGATCTAATAAATGGAGACAAACTGTGTTCATGGATTGCAAGATTCAGCCTATTAAAGGGGTCAATTCTCAGCAAATTGACAGATAGGTTTAATGCAATTCCCATCAAAATCCCAGAAAGATTCTGTAGATTTTACTAGGTTATTATAAAATTTATGTGGAAAGACAGAGGAGCTAAAATAGCTAAAGCAATTTTGATAAAGAAGAATCAACTAGGAAGATCATTCTACCCAACTTCAAAATTGTGCGGCATTGCAGAGGAAGGGACTTAGATCAACGGAACAGACTAGAGAACCAACAAATAGTACCACACAAATATGCCCAACTGATTTTGACAAAGGTAGAATTCAATGGGAGGAAGATTTTAAGCAAGTGGTATTAGAGTGATTGGACATCGTAGACCAAAAAATGGGCCTCAACTTAAATGTCACACCTTATATGAAAAAATTACTCAAAACAGATCACAGACTTAAAATGCAAAGCTATAAAATTTTCAGAATGAAAATATGAGAAAATTCTCAGAATCTAAAACTAGAGTATCCAGACTTGACACCAAAACCAAGATCTGTATAATGGAAAATTAACAATTGGATTTTATCAAAATTAAACATTTTGCCCTGTGAAATAAGAGGATGGAAAGAGAAGCTACAAACAAGAAGAAAATATTTGCAAACCACATATCTGACAAAGGACTAGGATGCAGAACATATTAAGAATTCTCAAAACACAACAGTAAACCGTAGCTGATTCATGTCAATGTATGGCAAAAGCCACCACAATACTGTAAAGTAATTAGCCTCCAATTAAAATTAATTAATTTAAAAAAAAAAAACCAGTAAAGAAAACCATGCAATTCAACTAAAAAAAAAGGGTTGAAGATATGAAGAGACATTTCATTCAAGAGCATATACAAACAGTAAATAATTACCTGAAAAGATGTTCAACATCATTATTCATCAGAGAAATGCAAATTAAAATCACAGTGAAAAAAAAAAAACTACAATGATATATTGCTAATACCTATCAAAATGTCTAATGAGAAATAGTGACCATGCCAAATGCTGGCAAAGATGTGCAGAAACTGTCACTGGAATGCAAAATGGTACAGCCACTCTATAAAACATTTTGGCAGTTTATTAAAAGACTAAACATGCAACCACCATATGACCCAGCTACTGCATTCCTGGGCACTTAGCCCAGAGAAACGAAAATGTATATTCACACAAAAACTTAGAAACAAATATTTTTAGCAGCTTTATTTATAACTGTCCAAAATTGGAAATAAGTCCTTTGTCCTTGAATGGGTAAACAGTTCAGCAAACCATGGTACATACATCCGTGACATGGAATACTACTCAGTAATTGAAAAAAAAAAAAACCAGATAGACGCAACAACTTAGATGAATCTCCACAGGATTATGTTGAGTGAAAAAAAGTCAGTCCCCAAAGGTTACATGGGGCTTCCCTGATGGCTCAGCAGGTGAAGAATCTGCCTGCAGTGCAGGAGACACAGAAGAGATGAGTTTGACCCCTGGGTCGGGAAGATCCCCTGGAGGAGGGCATGGCAGCCCACTCCAATTTTCTTGCCTGGAGAATCCTATGGACAGAGGAGCCTGGTGGGCTACAGTCCGTGGGGTCACAAAGAGTCAGACATGACTGAGTGACTCACACTAACTAAAGGTTACATACTGTATGACTATTTACATAAGATTCTTGAAAGGACAAAATTATAGAAATGAAGAATTGATTACTGGTTGCCAGGAATTAAGGAGTGACAGGAGTGGGGGGATGTGGGTGTGGCTATGAAAAGGCTTCCTGACTTATTTATATCAATATCCAGGTTGTGATCTCACACTATAAGTTTACAACATGTTACCACTGGGGAAAACTGGGGAAAGGGACACAGGATCTCTCAATATTATTTCTTAAAACTGCATATGAATGTACAGCTGTCTCAAAACATAAAGCTTAATTTAAAAAAAGTGGAAAACTCTTTTCTTTGCTTGATTACAGATCTATTAATTTGTTACATGTTCCAGGCAAAAGGTGGCCAGTTTTTACTTTATAAAACAGAAAGAGACTCAAGAGAATGAACTTATGGTTGCCAAGGGGAAGGAATATGGTTCGGGAGTTTGGGATTGACATGTACACACTGCTATGTAAAATGGAGGACCAATAAGAACTTACTCTATAACACATGGAACTGCTCAATGTCATGTGGCAGCCTGGATGGGAAGGGAATTTGGGGAGAATGGATACATGTGTATATATAAGGCTGAGTCCCTTCTCTGTTTATCTGAAACAATCATAACATTGTTAATCAGCTGTACCCCAACACAAAATTTAAAGTTTTTTTAAAAGAAAACAAATCAGTATTTATGTATCTACTCAACCACAATAATAATACAAATGAATCAAGGAAATAAAATATCTCATTATCATTGTTTAAAAAAAATGTTAAATCTGGGATTTCCAGGCTAGAACTTAACATGAAGAACCACGGGTTTAGGAGTAATTATTAAATATTCCGCTATAAGCCACTATTAGAGTCTTTGCTACTTTAAAGAGAGATCTACCCATAGCAATACAAATGGTGGTTCTTACAGGCTTTTCCTTGGACTGTGACTTTATTGACTTCAACTGTGTCCAGTCTAAGTTTAAACATCAGTTAATAATCTCTGATAGGATGAAACTGAAATTTGTTTTGTCCGCCCCTCCTTTAGACATAGATCATAATCATATTTTTACTGCTTTTGAGTCAGCTGGATGCATCACTGCTGGTTAAAGAGAATGAAAGACACATGCAGATAACACACATGCATTAATCATGACCCAGGAGTGGTCTTAACAGGCATGTGGTCCTAATGGCTAATTACTGCCCAAAAGAATAGCTTCAGGTCAATTATTCAAAAGCCAAATTCACTGTTTTGAGTAGATATCCCTCAACTTTTTTACTAGTTTGTCTCAAGTAATTCCATAAAACTGGTAAGCTCATTTATATAAGGTCCAAGATTTATGCAGCAGAGTGACAGGGGGTCATGATCTCCCTGGCCCAGAGACAAGCAGGTGCGCCTTTCCAGGCAAGACAGTCAGACTTTTGGGGGGCTGTTACCCAGGCTGTCACACTTGTCACCTTTGGCAATTTTCCATGGTCTGCTGGGTGGTCCTGGTCTTGAAAGTGAAAGTGAAAGTCGCTCAGTCCTCTCCAACTCTTTGCGACCCCAAGGAATTCTCTAGGTCACAATACTGGAGTGGGTAGCCGTTCCCTTCTCCAGGGGATCGTCCCAACCCAGGGATCGAACCAGGGTCTCCTGCATTGCAGGCAGATTCTTTACCAACTGAGCTACCAGGGAAGGTCCTTGGTCTTACAGGGTTAGAAACCTAATTTTGTCAGTTGCAAAGTGAGATCGTTTAGTCATGTCCGACTCTTAGCGACCCCATGGATGGTGGCCTACCAGGCTCCGGGTCCATGGGATTTTCCAGGCAAGAATACTGGAGTGGGCTGCCATTTCCTTCTCCAGGGGATCTTCCCAACCCAGGGATCGAACCCGAGTCTCCTGCATTGCAGACAGACGCTTTACTGTCTGAGCTACTCAGGTACCTGCGATTAGACGTGAAATCTAAACGACAATGCATTGACTGGCTGAGAGACCTGTTCCATACACGCTTTCATCAATGTTTTGAGCCTATGAAGATGTTATTCTCTAAGAACCAGGAAATAAAAGTGCCCACTCTGACTCAAGCTACAAAATCAAAACATGATGGAGACTGTAGACTGGAACCCTAAGTGAGCCTGGGGACCCCATTTTCTCCCTCTAATCAAGTTGTGTGGGAAGCCAGCTCCTAAGCTGAATAGCAATTAAATTCATTTGCAATATCAAAAATAACAGTTATGATGGGAATACATGACATCCATATTCTTCATACAAAATTTCTCTGTAGGGACATTAACCTGAGAAGCCAGAGTAAGCAAGAGATTATAAACATGGAGTGAGAACAAGAGGACTGGGATTGTTAGAATATTTCAAGGTATTAGGCACACCTAGCACAATACAGCCTGCTCACATTAGGGAGGTTCTAATCTAGGGATCTGAACATTTACAGTCACTTGGTGACAATCCTCTGCTTCTATCTCTACTGGGGAATGTCCTTTACAGACCAAAGAGGGAAAAAAAAAGGCAGGATTCAAAAACTGTGGTCTAAGATTTCTGATCCCCTAGGTAGCACCCTTTGGCTGGAATCGCACTTCCCTTCATGCTTTTTCTATGATAGTAAAGCTCTGTCTGGGTAGCATTCTCTCTTTAAGGTGATTTTGAATATTTCTACTTCAATTCATTATGTTTTGATATTATAGTTTAGCTCTCAGAGGACCATCTTACTCCAAACTTGTGGGATTCAGCTTGGTATCCTACTAACACTGACAAGCAAGTATCTGCAACTGGTTTATCTTGGAACCCACTCCAAGAAGCTATATGGCTCAAATCAATAAAGATTTTTCTTTTATTGACCCAGGTGGTCATTGGTATAACTGCTCTAAAACCCTTCAAGGTTAAAATAATTTCTGTACTGCTAAGGGAGTCGAGGTCTGGGGCTTTCCCCCATGGTCTATATTAGACCAGGTTCCAAATTATTTTCTTAGTAACCACCTCTATCCTCAGTATGATGTAAATAAACAAAATAATATAGCATGCAGGTCACTAAGCTATGTGTTATTACTTCAAAATCCGTGTATTTAGTCTCTGTTTTGTAAGAACTAATAATATACATACAAAGATAATGTTTTATCCCCCTTTGAAGAGTCTGCATCTGTCTGCTTTCTAGCAGTGGTTCTGACGTCTTACTTTTGTCATGGTGTGACAAAGTAATTCACGCACCAAAAGCAGGAATGAACATCCTTCCTGTGGCTGCATTCATAAACATTATCTACTTATGCTGCTCACAAGAATGTCTCTTTTCAGCCATGACATGGCGAGTGAAAGTGCTTACATGTACTGTGGAATTTTAAGCACAGAATTCCTCCAAGTGGAATGATAATGAATGGGTTTTTGTGGTGGTACCTTCCTAATGGGCAGGCGGCTTTGTTTATCTGTCATTATTCGTCAATGATCAGGATACACACACTGGTCCCTCCTCCTGGGTTCCCAGGTCAGATCAGCTTGAATGATGACATACCTTTGCTGCCACACCCTCTATCAGTTGTCATCAGAAAAAAAGAGCCCGGATGAGGGATTCAAGTCTAGGTGCTCCCATTACGAGAAGGCTAGAGCCAGAGGCATCTGAGCCAGGAACCGACTTAGGGAGAGCTTCAGAGCAAGTATTTCAGGGTTAGGGAGCCTGGTGCTCTGACCTGTGCACACTTACAAGCCATAACTTTCTGGGCCTCTCGTAACATACACATGCCAGGCAAAGACACCACTGCACCGCCCTCCCCCCACCCCCACCCCCCAGCAAATAAAAACCCAAGAGGTTAATATAGCATCACCTCATCATCCCTCCCAAATTCTTACTGAAGGTTCTGTGTTGATGCAATGGACTGAGTAGCTTCAGGTAGCCTATGTTGTAAAGGAATTCCATACAGAAGTTCCTGTCTCATTATAACCTTCATATATTTCTTTGAAGCTCATCAATCCAAAAATCACCGCATTTTTTTCCTGGAAAGTTGTCTCCGAAAAAGTTACCTGACTGAAGAATTACTAGCAAACTGATCATCAGTTGTACAAACCATTTGGCTTTCCGTGGAAACATGTCAATGCAACAATGTCTTTCTTTTCACTATCACTCATCTGTCTCGTAGCCCTGCAGAAATAATTTGGCTTTTTGCTTCTGAGTATTTCCTGTCCTGCTGACCTTATTGCACGATGTGAAGTTACAATAATAGAAAAAAAAAGTAACATCAACCACCACTACCACCAAAATAATAACACTGAGCATTTCAATGTTTTGAACAAGTACTTTGGTATATTAACACATTCCATCCTTACAGTCTTATGAGGTAGGAGCTATTATTAGCTCCATATTATAACAGAGGAAACTGAGGCACAGAGAAGTTAGCTACATTGTCCGAGGTTATACTCATGCCAAAAGAGATGTATATGGGTGACCTCAGTGGTTCACAGGTAAAGAATCTGCCTGCCCATGCAGGAGACATGGGTTTGATCCCTGGCCAGGGAAGATCCCACATGCCACAGAGCAACTCAATGCACCACAAGTATTGAGCCTGTGCTCTGGAGCCCAGGAGCCACAACTACTGGGCCCACGTGCCGCAACTACTGAAGGCTGCAAACTCTAGAACCGGTGCTCTGCAACAAGAGAAGCCGCCACAACGGGAGGCCCTCACACTGCAACTAGAGAGTGGTCCCCACTCATTGCAACTAGAGAAAGCCCACGCAGCAACACTGGCAAAAATAAATAATTTCATTTCACCAGTATAGCCAAAAATAAATAAACTAATTAAAATTATTTTTTAAAAAGAGACATATGTGTAAAAGACATAAAAAAAGACATTTTCTTTAGAAAAATGGTTTTACTGGTTTTAGTTGATAAAAATCACGCATGCTTATGGTTAAAAAGATTCTTCGGAGACTGAGAATTACAATTTAAAAAGCTAAAAAAAAAAACCACTAAAAAACCACCCCCCAAATTCTACTACCTAGAGATAGCCACTGATCATTTTTAAGTGAATGTCCTCTAAATATCTCTTTATATATTTAGGATCATACTGATTTATGAGTATCATTACATAAATGGGATCAAGCACGTAATTACTTTTCTGTAATTCACTTTTTCCATTCCATTTCAAGGCCTGGACGTCAGCAGCCCTTTGTAGACATCTAAGTGCTACGTCAGTCTCTGGTTAATAGAATAATCAGGGCTGAGGGGAGTCTTCCAGCCCAACCAGAAGAAAGGACTCAAGATCAGGGTGTTGGCAGTCCCTGAAGGACTCTTACCTTACTTCATAGCAGGCTTTATTTTCATCTGATGTTTAACATAGTCATCCCTGTGAATGCCACAAAAATAAAAAATCTTTCCTAGAATGTAAGCCAAAAAGTACTGCTGGCCATTGACTCAGACCTGAAGGCCTGACCCGCCCCCCACCCCCCTACCCCTCTAGAGAATTAGCTGGGCTCTGCGCTGAGGATAGTTTAATGATGTCTGAGTCATGTGCCAGCTGGCACAAGGGAAGCCCAACACGCAGACCCGTAACCTCAGTGGGGAAGCTGAGCTGAGCACTATCACTGGATTGTTATTATAGCAGTCTGCTGATAAGTGACGGGCCAGGGAGGGAGGAAGTCCAAACCTCTCCAGGAAACCAGATAAGCCTCATGATAAGGACTGTTCCCACACACCTCACCGGAGACACGACTCACATCAATCCACGTGAATGACACCCTTGAGTTACACAGTGGGCAATGCAGGGAGCCTTAAGTGGTGGCTGCTACTGGTCAGCTGAGGCTAGGCCTGCAGGACAAGGTAACCTCCTGTGGCCAACAGAAAGAGAATAACCCTAACAGAGCTACAAGGATGACAGCCGTTACCCTGCAGACCACCCTCATACCCCTGGTTCTCCTTTTACAAAATCTTTGGGGGAATCAAGTTAGGAAAATGGTAGTTTAAGGGTATAGGAGTGCCTATCCAAGTGAAGACAGGTTCCCAGGCTGACTCTGAAGGACAGAAACCTCTGGGGGACATACTGTCGTCTTGGAATCTCTTTGGGGCAGGCAGTTCAGTCAATGTGGGAGTGGATCCAGTTCACTAGAAACACTTCTAGCACATTTAGAGAAATATTTTAAATTCCGTATTTGAACTTGAGTGCAAAATAAGAAGATAAAAATCATCCGTAATTCTTTCACTCTCACTCAAAATAATCACGCTTAATATTTAGGTATATTTCTTTCTAGCTTTTTCTATACAGCATTCTTTTTTAAAAGAGCTAAATATCTATTTACACAAGTTCCCTTAACATTTTAGAAGTGTATTCCTCATGATCATAAATTCTATATGAAAAAGTAAAGTGTAATGCCTGCATAATATTCCACTATCTAAAAGTTATACCCAAAGTTACAGAGCCACCAAAATGGTCTTTCAAAGCCATTGTCTTTCTTAAAGAAGATGTCTGGGAACCATCGCTTAGATAATTTCCTCCCAAACAGATTGCTTATACATTTCCATAGTATATTATCCAAGTAGCCCCTCTAACCTGGTGAGATGGCATTAGTGAAAGGACATTACTATTTCTTTCATTTTTAGTTGAAATATTTTATCGCTACAGACTTCCCTCTAAAGACTGCTTTTGCTGCATCCAAATGCAGGGAGTGCAGCTTTGATCAACAGCTGGGGAACTAAGACCTCACACACTACACAGGCCAAAAGATTAAAACAAAATAAAAAATTTAAAAATAGTATTAAAAGGCATATAACGGAAAATAAGCAGTATTTTGTCTCCACTATCTTCAAATCCCCAGTCCCACTCCCCCAAAAAAAGCATTTTGATTTACTTGGATCTTCTTTCTGGTATTTATCTCCGTATTTCTAAATAGTGTGCTTATACTGTTACTTCTTGATCTATCAGTTTTAGACACACTCTTCTGCCTTCCCAATATGATAAAAGAAGATCTGGATTTATGACAATCCCTTGCAACCTACACACACACACAAAACACATGCACACAGACTTTTCCTCTCATCTTCACAATATAATTATATAACCAATATATAACCATTTTTAGTTATGTCATACATTGTCAAAATTGACTTCTTAAGTCTCTGAAATTCAGTTGAGACTCCAAAGTTGAGAACAAAAGGTACAAAACTCCCCCTACTTTGTAAATAGAGATTCTAGAAATCCATGCACCGCTTGCAAATGGGGTAGCCCCAAAGTGATTCTTCCAGTCTTCACCACTAACTACCTCCAGTCTTAAGAATTAACCAGGAAATTGAAGGAGCCTCTGTTGGGCACTGCCTTGGAGAGAGGCAGCAGAGTGCTGTTTTTCCTGCCCCATCTCTAGTGCTGGAGGAGAGGACACCTTCTTCCACTCATCTGGAATTGAGTGAGGGGGACTTCACAAGGAACCTCAGAGAGACTGACCATTTGCAGGAACAGTCACATACTTGACACCTGAAAAAAAAGTCCGAAGCCAGAAGCTGGCTAGAGCTGTCTGTCTGGTAGCAGGACAAAGAGTCAAGGCTGGCCAGCATTTCCAGGGGCTGGTGGAGCAGAGACCTGGTTTCCAGTGGGCCAGATCAGATTCTGTGCAAGACAGCTGTCAGTAGGTATGTTTTCAAAAGTTCTCAACCCAAGAGTACCATCAGGAGGGATGAAAAATGTCCAACAGAGTGGACAGGCAGAAGCCAGGTGTTGAGTGGACAGCTGTCAGTGGTCAGCCAAATGAGGCATCTTCTAGGTCAAGGAGAGTATAGCAAAAACATCCCAGTGGTGAAGACTCTCCATGGACCAACCTTGGGCATACTGACGTACAAAGAGCGTACTTGTGGCAGATGACAACTCTGCAGGCCAAGAGCTCTTCTTCCCCTTCATTCAACCCTTTCTGTGTCTTCATCTAACCCCAGAGGAGCCAGAGGCAGCATCAGTGAGCAAGATGAAATAAAGTGATGTTGACCTTCTACTTGGGGTTGCCAGATTTAGCAAATAAAAAGTACAGGATGCCCAGTTAAATTTGAATTTTAGATAAACAATGAATGCTTTTTTTAGTCTAAGTACATCCTATGCAATATTTGGGACGTAATTCTCCTAAAAGCATTTGTTGTTTTCTGGAATTCACATTTAGCTGGGCGTTCCGTATTTTATTTGGCAAGCCTGCCCATACTTCTTGCCCACTCCAGACTTTCAAGCCTGTGTCCAGCCCAAGCTGTGGGACAGGAGAAGTAGAAACTGGATAAGAGCTTGGTGTTCTGATATTAGATGACACTGGACTTTGGATAACCTAGAAAAAATGGAGACTATTCATTAATAACCTCAAAGTACTTAGAAACATGATAGATACCGTCTGAAAGTTCAGCCATGGGGCTGAAAAAGTGAGATAACAAAGTTTTGCAGCTGGAACCTTCCAAGTTCCTCTTGTTCAATAAGCTACTTACAGGTATATTAGGTTCAGCATTTAGGTTATTATTCCTACATAAATATTATTTGTTGCTGAGCCAAGTTGGGAACTAAGATTGCATTTCTTATATAACTTTCTATTTTTAATTTGACTTAATAATTGCCTAGTTAAAGTATTTTTCATATTTAAAAGATGTTATGGAAAACCTGAATGAATATTTTTGGCCAACCCAATATGTTTCTTTCTTTATGAACTGCCTATTCATGTCTACTATTGGGTTGTTGAGCTTTCTACTACTGATTTATTAAAGTTTATTTATATAATGAAGAAGTTAAAAGAACACTCTCCTATGAGGAAATTAGAAATGGCAAGTAACAGAGGATAAGTAGAAGTTTTCTGACATTTGTGTTGGGAAGCTTAGATTTTCTCTGTGTGCTGTTGTTAAGATCTAGTCTTGCTCTTCCAAAACAAATTCTCTTAAATCAATAGCTTACTTAAATCGTCTTTTAATGCTTACATGCACAATTCTTGGTTAAACATTTCTGAAGAAGGATGTGTATGATTAAGACACAGCCTATCAGCATTTTTCTCCTGTAGACAAGATCATTCATCCTTGGGATTTATTTCCATGAAATTAATCTACACCAGGAAAATAGCTGCAAATATTACCTCAAAGGAATTATGATAATTTTCTCTTAAGATACTATTATTATGTGGTTGGATCATGGAACACAAAGATTAAAATCTCAAATTTGTTTCTTTCTGTATTCATGAGTTTTTGATTCTAATCTGATAACAAATCTCATTATTATTTTCAGTTTCTCATTAGAAAATCAGAGCCTTGCTCCTTAACTGTCTCATGAGATTTAGTCTCTGAGGTATTCTCAAAGAATGGGAATTATATGATAAAGTGAAGATTATACTTTAGACCACCACCACTGCATATAAATTTTCATAGTAAATGGTTGCAAACCACGCGGCTAATTTTTGCACATAATTCTTTCCAAAGAATCCCTTTGTTCTTGAGGGAAATAAAACATTCCAAAACAAATACATTAAAATATGAACTGAAAAATTATTTTAAGAACAATAGACAGAAAAATTGCATTTCAGATTAGCTGTCAGGAGAGTCTCACATTTGTCAATAATTCCCAGGATGTGCTCCATCTTCTAATTTTTATTTATAAATTCAATTTTAAGATTGCAGTGAAGCATGCTGATTCTCCTGTTTCCCTGCCTAATTTATTTATTCCTCTAGAATGAGTGACACGTAGGAAGGGCTAGATTCCAGAATCCCTTGGCCCTGGAATAAAAATCTTTGCATATTTTGCAAATGTGAACTCTGCTTAGTCTCAGCAATATCATTCTCAGCATATGTCGCATCTCAAATTCCTGTTCTGCTTTCTCTCTCTATGCACTACAAAGCTAGCTTCTTGGGAACCCCTGTCTTAAAAATTGGCAAATGTTTCCTTGCTTTGTCCCTCTGCAGTGCACAACTTCATCTATCAGGTTTTGAGTGCATCTGACAAGAGTGACAAGACAGAAATCTGATCAGTGCACAAATCAATCAATCAATCAAACACAATATGGGATATCCAAAGCATTGCAGAGGAAGACCGTGAATACTGAGGGATGGTCATGTTCCTGGCACAATGCTTGGTGTTTCCACTTGTGCAGTTTTATTGAACTCTTGCAACAGCTGCTTCAAGGTAAATGAGAAATCTGAAGGTCAGAAAGTTAGAGTTACTTGCTGAAACTGGTAAATGTCAGGGTTTTCCCACTGCTCCCTACCCCATACCCAACACACCAGCTGTACTGAACTGTAGGAGGTTCTTCTTAAGCTAGTAATCATGATCCAAATAATGATTGGGAAAGACTCTGATGCTGGGAAAGATTGAAGGCAGGAGAAGAAGGGGACAACAGAGGATGAGATGGTTGGATGGTATCACCAACTCAATGGGCATGAGTTTGAGTAAACTCCAGGGGACGGTGAAGGACAGGGAAACCCGGCGTGCAGCAGTTCATGGGGTCACAAAGAGTCAGACTCGACTTAGTAACTGAACAACATTATCCAAATCTGTCTGGTTAGTTTGGGACACAAATTATCATAATATGAATAACTTTGATGCAGGGTTTCATGAAATTCATGGAAACGATGTTGAAGAAATGTTAGAACCACAGGCAAACACTGATAAATAAGAGTTACAGAATTAGACCTGTTAAAAATTAAAGAGGAAAAAATGGATCTTCAAAAGAGAAATACTTGAAAATCACAGATTAAGTGGAGCAGCTGAGAAAAATGAAGGACTTCAATCTATTTGTCAGATGTGCTCCCAGACACATTTTTTAAAAAGTAGATTTCCAAATCCTATGATAGAACTTTGTTTTTTATTCCCCAAATTAGGGAAGACTTACAATTATTACCTAACTTTTAAAAGATATTTATAAATAACAATATAAAATTTTAAATAATTTTTCTTTTCACTTGCCAAGATCAAATTCTAATTAATTAAGAAATGTTTGTGTTGGGTTCCCTGTATGTCCTTCTTAGACATTAACTGTGTTTGACTCTGAGACCTCCCGAATTTTGTCTTGCTATTTCATGCTTTGGAAACTTTCTCCATGGCATTCTATCTGCCGCAGGACCTGTCTCTGTTGTTCTACAGGAAAACTCCTCTTCACTGCTCTTGACCTTCTCTAATATCACCTCCTGTGTGAGAGTTTCCTCTAGCCTTTCCTGCTCTCTTAGTCAAATCGATAGAAATAGAAGGAAATACAAAATAGAAAAGCTATGTTATTATGAAGCTATGAATTATTTGGTGTCAAGAGGCACAATTTCTCGGACTGAAACCTAAGCACAAATAAAGAACATTTCCACTCTTACAGAAAGTTCTATTGGATAGTACCACAACTTACTCGTGAAAATGCAAGCAATAGATTGAAAAAAAAAAAAAAACAAACCATAGCAAACCACTAAGAAAGCAATTCTGGGCTTGTTTTCCTTTTAAGTAATGGTGGTACTGCTGGAATGACTAAGTGCTCTGGGAGCACTTTGGAGGGGTCCTTACCAGTGTGGGAGGCTGCATGAGGAAATGATCTTTAAGCTAAGACTTGAGTGGGAATTAACTAGGAATGTGTTGGTGGGTGTGGGGGGAGAGGCAGGAAGTGGGGATGTGGATTGGGTTGGAAAGAGAGTTCCAAGGAGAGGAAACTATGGGCAGAAAGAACGTAAGGAAAGAGGGCACAGGATGCCTTTGGAAGAAGCACAACATATCCATCAGCTCTAATTCTGCAAACAAATTTCATCGTTGACATTGTACCTGCATTGAAAAATAAAAGAATATGACTTAAGTGTGAATTAAGTGCCACAGGAAATAAACTCTTCCAGCTACACTAGCTCAGGATGATCAGAAAGGGTGATGTGTCAGGAAGTTTCCTATTAATTCCTTATGTTCAGTATTTGTTCATTTCACACTTATCACATGTCAAATGGTGGTAAGGATTCTATTAGGAAACTCGTTGAGAGCCCCAAATAGACTGGGGATGTTATATAATAGAAGTTCATGATCTTTCTATCTTCAGAAGATTTTGTTCCAACTGAACTCACATCTTATTGACAGACATGGTAATTATGAACAGAATATCAGATTTTGGTTTTCAGTGCAGTGTGTCCAAATTGTGGCATTTGAAAAGTTCTTGTAGTTTCTGGTCTTACATTTAGATCTTTAATCCATTTTGAGTTTATTTTTGTGTATGGTGTTAGAAAGTGTTCTAGTTTCATTCTTTTACAAGTGGTTGACCAGCTTTCCCAGCACCACTTGTTAAAGAGGTTGTCTTTTTTCCATTGTATATCCTTGCCTCCTTTGTCAAAGATAAGGTGTCCATAAGTTCGTGGATTTATCTCTGGGCTTTCTATTCTGTTCCATTGATCTATATTTCTGTCTTTGTGCCAGTACCATACTGTCTTGATGACTGTGGCTTTGTAGTAGAGTCTGAAGTCAGGCAGGTTGATTCCTCCAGTTCCATTCTTCTTTCTCAAGATTCCTTTGGCTATTCGAGGTTTTTTGTATTTCCATACAAATTGTGAAATTCTTTGGTCTAGTTCTGTGAAAAATACCGTTGGTAGCTTGATAGGGATTGCATTGAATCTATAGATTGCTTTGGGTAGAATAGCCATTTTGACAATATTGATTCTTCCAATCCATGAGCATGGTATGTTTCTCCATCTGTTTGTGTCCTCTTTGATTTCTTTCATCAGTGTTGTATAGTTTTCTATGTATAGGTCTTTTGTTTCTTTAGGTAGATATATTCCTAAGTATTTTATTCTTTTTGTTGCAATGGTGAATGGTATTGTTTCCTTAATTTCTCTGTTTTTTCATTGTTAGTATATAGGAATGCAAGGGATTTTTGTGTGTTAATTTTATATCCTGCAACTTTACTATATTCATTGATTAGCTCTAGTAATTTTCTGGTAGAGTCTTTAGGGTTTTCTATGTAGAGGATCATGTCATCTGCAAACAGTGAGAGTTTCACTTCTTCTTTTCCTATCTGGATTCCTTTTACTTCTTTTTCTGCTCTGATTGCTGTGGCCAAAACTTCCAAACACTATGTTGAATAGTAGTGGTGAGAGTGGGCACCCTTGTCTTGTTCCTGATTTCAGGGGAGAATGCTTTCAATTTTTCACCATTGAGGGTGATCTTGCTGTGGGTTTGTCATATATAGCTTTTATTATGTTGAGGTATGTTCCTTCTATTCCTGCTTTCTGGAGAGTTTTAATCTTATGAATGGGTGTTGAATTTTGTCAAAGGCTTTCTCTGCATCTATTGAGATAATCATATGTGTTTTATCTTTTCAATTTGTTAATGTGGTGTATTACATTGATTGATTTGCGGATATTAAAGAATCCTTGCATTCCTGGGATAAAGCCCACTTGGTCGTGGTGTATGATTTTTTTAATATGTTGTTGGATTCTGTTTGCTAGAATTTTGTTAAGGATTTTTGCATCTATGTTCATTCAGTGTAACTCCTAGAGGAGAACATAGGCAAAACTCTCCGACATAAATCACAGCAAGATCCTCTATGACCCACCTCCCAGAATATTGGAAAATAAAGCAAAACTATAACAAATGGGACCTAATGAAACTTAAAAGCTTTTGCACAACAAAGGAAAACTTATAAGTAAGGTGAAAAGACAGCCCTCAGATTGGGAGAAAATAATAGCAAATGAAGAAACAGACAAAGGATTAATCTCAAAAATATACAAGCAACTCCTGCAGCTCAATTCCAGAAAAATAAATGACCCAATCAAAAAATGGGCCAAAGAACTAAACAGACATTTCTCCAAAGAAGACATACAGATGGCTAACAAACACATGAAAAGATGCTCAACATCACTCATTATCAGAGAAATGCAAATCAAACCACAATGAGGTACCATTACACGCCAGTCAGGATGGCTGCTATCCAAAAGTCTACAAGCAATAAATGCTGGAGAGGGTGTGGAGAAAAGGGAACCCTCTTACACTGTTGGTGGGAATGCAAACTAGTACAGCCACTATGGAGAACAGTGTGGAGATTTCTTAAAAAACTGGAAATAGAACTGCCATATGACCCAGCAATACCACTCCTGGGCATACACACTGAGGAAACCAGATCTGAAAGAGACACGTGCACCCCAATGTTCATCGCAGCACTGTTTATAATAGCCAGGACATGGAAGCAACCTAGATGCCCATCAGCAGATGAATGGATAAGGAAGCTGTGGTACATATACACCATGGAATATTACTCAGCCATTAAAAAGAATTCATTTGAATCAGTTCTAATGAGATGGATGAAACTGGAGCCCATTATACAGAGTGAAGTAAGCCAGAAAGATAAAGACATTACAGTATACTAACACATATATATGGAATTTAGAAAGATGGTAACGATAACCCTATATGCAAAACAGAAAAGGAGACACAGAAGTACAGAACAGACTTTTGAACTCTGTGGGAGAAGGTGAGGGTGGGATGTTTCGAAAGAACAGCATGTATATTATCTATGGTGAAACAGGTCACCAGCCCAGGTGGGATGCATGAGACAAGTGCTCGAACCTGGTGCACTGGGAAGACCCAGAGGAATCGGGTGGAGAGGGAGGTGGGAGGGGGGATCGGGATGGGGAATACGTGTAAATCTATTGCTGATTCATGTCAATGTATGACAAAACCCACTGAAAAAATAAATTAATTAATTAAAAAAAAGAAAAAAAAAGAAAAGTTCTTGTAGCACTTATTAAAGATGCATATCCCCAGCCCAGAAATAAACCCACACATCTATGATCAACTGATATATAACAAAGGAGGCAAGAATATACAATGGAGAAAAAGATAGTCTCTTCAATAATTGGTGTTGGGAAAGCTGGACAGCTACATGTAAATCAATAAAATTAGAATATCCCCTCTTACCATATATAAAGATAAATTCAAAATGGCTTAAAGACCTAAATATAAGACATAACACCATAAAACGCCTAGAAGAAAACATAGGCAAAACATTCTTGAATATAATCTTAGCAATATTTTCTTAGAACAGTCTCCCAAGACAAAAGAAATAAAAGCAAAAATAAACACATGCTGCTAAGCCGCTAAGTCACTTCAGTTGTGTCCGACTCTGTGCGACCCCAGAGACGGCAGCCCACCAGGCTCCCCTGTCTCTGGGATTCTCCAGGCAAGAACACTGGAGTGGGTTGCCATTTCCTTCTCCAATGCATGAAAGTGAAAAGTGAAAGTGAAGTTGCTCAGTCGTGGCCAACTCTTAGCGACCCCATAAACCCATGGGACCTAGTCAAACATTTTGCATAGCAAAGAAAACCATCAGCAAAATGAAAAAACAACCTACAAACTGGGAAAATATATTTGCAAACAATGCAACCAACAAGGGGCTAATATCTAAAATATACAAACAGCTCATATAACTCAATATTAAAAAAACCCAAACAACCTAATCAACAAATGGGCACAAAACCAAAATAGGCATTTCTCCAAAGAAGACATACAAATGACTAACAGGCTCAAGAGAAGATGCTCTACATCGCTAATTATTAGATAAATGCAAATCAAAACCACAGTGAGGTATCACTCATACTGGTCAGAATGGCTATCATCAAAACATCTACAATAATAAATGCTGGATCGAGTGTGGAGAAAAGGGAACTACACTGTCAATGGGAATATAACCTGGTGCAGCTACTATGGAAAACAGAACGGTGGTTCCTTTAAAAACTAAAAAATAGGAGAATTCCTAGCAGTCCAGAGATTAGGACTCTACTCTTTCACTTCAGAGGGCACAGGTTTGATCCCTGGGTGGGAAACTAAGTTCCTGCAAGCCGTGTGGTGTGGCCAAAACTAAATAAATAAAAGTTTAAAAGTAAACAAGTAAAAGCTAAAAGTAGAACTACTTCATGATTGAGCAATTCCACTCTTGGCCATATATCTGGAAAAAATGAAAATTCTAATTTGAGATTCATGCACCCAAACGTTCAGAGGACGTTTACAATAGCCAAGACATGGAAGCAACGCAAGTGCCCATCAACAGACAATGGGTTTAAGAAGATGTGGTATATATATATGGTGTGTGCATTTTTATATATATAGACTATTATTCAGTCATAAAAAATAATGAAATATTGCCATTTGCAGCAACATGGATGCATCTAGAGAATATCACACTAAGTAAAATAAGAGAAAAAACAAATATTAAACTATATCACTTATACATGGAATAAAAAAAAATACAAATGAATCTATATACAAAACAGAAATAGACTCACTGACATAGAAAACAAACTTAGGTTACTGAAGGGGAAAGGGAGGGGAAGAGGGATAAATTAAGAGTATGGGATTAACAAATTGCTAGAAATGAAATAGATAAGCAAGAAGGATTTACTATAGAGCATTGGGAATTATATTCAATATCTTGTAATAACTCATAATGGAAAAAAATCTGAAAAAAATATAACTGAATCACTTTGCTGTACACCTGAAACTAAGACAAAATTGTAAATCAACTATACTTCAACAAAAAATAAAAATTAAAAATAATTAAAATGCATGTCCTGTTTCCCTGCCATCCCCTGGGCAGACGCAGGGGCTCAAGCACATTCAAGATCTGGCTCCATAATCCACCACCACAGCATTGTTCCTTTACAAGGGACGGAAGACTGCCTTCTTCCATGATGACCCAGCACATGGTATTTGTGAAGCTGCCCACCTCTTAGTGACAAGCCCATTTTTGAGCACTTACATCCAATTGTCATGAGTCTGTTTACATCAAGTTGGTGGAGGCCCTTTGTGCTGACAAAAGTCAACCTCCCTGAGATTTATAACAGCAATTCCTGCAGAAAGGTTGATTGCAGATAGATGGTTTTAGTAAAGGACTATGCAAAGAATCCCAAGGATGTCATCAAAAATATTCCAAATACCAAAAAAATAAAAAATAAAAAACTTGGCTTTTGTCTTTTTTTAATTTATTTATTTTTTGACCCACAAAAATGTCAGTTTTATATATTCAAACTAATGTTAACATACCCATTTTAATGATGAGGAACCCAAGGCTCACAAACACTGTCCAGTGGCACACACAGCTTGCAAGAGTGACTCCCAATCTGAACCCAGATCTCCTGTTTCCACTGAGTTCCAGATATACATTTCAGGCCATAAAAGTTCTTGTAAAACAAATGTTTAACTTTCTTTACATATGTGTGTGTGTGTTGGTCGCTCAGTTCAGTTCAGTTTAGTTGCTCAGTCGTGTCCGACTCTTTGCGACCCCATGAACCGCAACATGCCAGGCCTCCCTGCCCATCACCAACTCCTGGAGTCCACCCAAACCCATGTCCATTGAGTCGGTGATGCCATCCAACCACCTCATCCTCTGTCGTCTGCTTCTCCTCCTGCCCTCAATCTTTCCCAGCATCAGGGTGTTTTCCAATGAGTCAGCTCTTCGCATCAGGTGGCCAAAGTACTGGAGTTTCAGCTTCAACATCAGTCGTTCCAATGAACACTCAGGACTAATTTCCTTTGGGATAGACTGGTTGGATCTCCTTGTAGTCCAGGGGACTCTCAAGAGTCTTCTCCAACACCACAGTTCAGAAGCATCAATTCTTCAGGGCTTAGCCTTCTTTATAGTCCAACTCTCACATCCATACATGACCACTGGAAAAACCATAGCCTTGACTAGTTGCTCAGTCACGTCCAACTGTTTGCGACGACATGGACTGTAGCCTGCCAGGTTCCTCTGTCCATGGAATTCACCAGGAAAGAATACCTGGAGTGGGTTGCCATTTCCTTCTCCAGGGTATCTTCCCAACCCTGGAATTGAAAGCAGGTCTCCCACCTTATAGGCAGATTCTTTACCATCTGAGCTACCAGAGAAGCCCTTCAATTATGTGTGACCTTAAATGCCCACCAAATGGTAGAGATTTGACTGTATTACAGCAGGGATCCATTCCAAATAATCAGTTTGAAAGGTAGACATTCCTGTATTTGCTTGGAAATTGCACTTTGAAATCACTGTATTAGTTTGGTTACTTGTCATTGCTTTCTCATGAGAGTAGATTATAAAGAAAAGTTGTAACTATTTGAGTTTTCTGTTGATTGCAAACTCTACAACTAGGATGTTCCTGTTAGGTACTCACAAGGCACTTATCTGCAATTTCTTAATTTGTTCTATTACAGTGGTCTCCTATTGGGTCTTTCCATCTCCTGTTTTGATCCACTCTCTTGCAACTTTCCACTGGCAAAGTGCTCTCTTTCCAAAACACATTATTCTCTTTCCTGGTACCGTCTGATAGATCCTCACTGTCGATACACAGTGGTTCTCAGACTTGGATGTACCCTATTATCATGTTATGGAACTTCTTTTTCCAATAGATTCCTCTTGAAGTAAAATTTCCAAAGTGGGGCCTTGGCGATCTGTATTTTTAACAAGCTCTTCAGATGCTATTTACTGTCAGCTTGGTTCCAGTCGAGGGACCAGGGTTTTGGAACTCCTTTTCCTTTTCGACTCCCGGTCTTTTCCATCTCCCACTACGTTCCTACCGGCCAACCAAGTCACATTTTAATTTGAGAGAAAGATGTCATGTGTTACTTCTCTTGCCTCAAAAAAGTGGCTTTTGTCTTTTAAAAATGCATTTCCCCAAGCCCACCATGAACCTAGTGAATCAGAGTTGGCGGTGTCTACAGGGCTTACAGGGTTTCCCAGGTGATGCTAGTGGTAAAGAACCCACCTGTCAATGCAGGAGACACAAGAGAGGCAGGTTTGATCCCTGGTTTGGGAAGATCCCCTGGAGGAAAGCATGGCAACCCACTCCAGTAGTCTTTTTCCTGGAGAATCCCCATGGACAGAGAAGCCTGGAGGGCTACAGCCTGTGGGGTTGCAAAGAGTCGGACAGGACTGAAGTGACTGAGCATGCACACACAGGGCTTACAAACTCCCTGGGTGTCCTTGCTGCACACCAAAGTCTGAGAGTCCATTCGATTGAAAGTGAAAGTGCTAGCCACTCAGTTGTGCTCGACTCTTTGCAACTCCACGGACTGCAGCCCACCAGGCTTCTCTGTTCATGGGATTCTCCAGACAAGAATACTGGAGTGGGTTGCCGTTTCCTTCTCCAGAGGACCTTCCTCACCCAGCGATCAAACCCCGTCTCCAGTACTGCAGACAAATTCTTTACCATCTGAGCCATGAGGGAAGCCACTTCCATTCAACTGAAGGGACTCTCAAGTACCTAATGGCAGCCTGGAGCCAGGCTTTTATTGCTGTTTTTAATTATTAACTCTATACTTATTTGGGTTTCACTAGTTTCTCCACTAATATCCTTTTCCTGTTGCAGGATCCTATCCAGGATACCACATTATACTTAATCATCATGTCTCTTTCTCCTGTAGTCTTTGTCAGTTTCTTAGAGTTTCCTTGGTTTATTTATTTTTATGACCTTGATAGCTTTGAAGAGCAGAGGCCAGGTATGCTCTTCAATTTGGGTTTGTGTGCTGTTTTTCTCATGATTATGGGTTTTAGGGAACAATACCACAGAGATGAAGTACCATTCTTATCAAAGGTAGATATTCTCAACAAGATTTATCACTATTGATGCTAATCTTGATTACTCGGCCTGGAGGTAGTGTTGACCAGTTTTCTTCATTATAAATCCCTCCCTGAGCCCAATACACAGTCAAGGAAGAGGTGGAAATTAAGCTTCACTTCCTGGAGTGGAGACTATCTACATAAATAATTTGGAATTCCTGGAATTCTTCTGCAAGGGAGACGGGTTTCTCTTTCCCCGTTTATTTATTTAATCATTTATGCATACCAAAATGGACTCATGGATATTTACACTCTGGCTTACAATCCAACACTATGCTATTTATTTTATTGCTTGAGCTTTCCAGCTTTGGCCATTGGAAGCTTTTCCAGGCTGGCTCCTGGGTTCCTCTGACACACCCCACTTCACTCGCTGCTTTTAGACAAAACAAGATGCTCCAAGCCCTTCTTGTGTATTCCCTATCCCAGATGAGAAACAGGCACTTCTTCAGGTAGAGTTCTTTTCTAAAACATAAATTTCTGCCTCCCAACCTTGGAGAAGCAAACCCAGTTGGTCCAGGGAGGAAGTCCAAGAATATGGTGTTTTTTTTTTTTTTTTTAAATTAAATGAAGTAGAACATACCCAAAGCAAAAATAAATTCAAACAATGCAAAGGGGATATATATTGAATATATATCAAAAGTGAGAATCTATGTCTGCCTGCCCAAAGGCAACCTATTGTCAGTTTCTTATAAATTCTTTCAAAAATGAGCTATACATATTTCTGCATATGCATGTAAGTACATACATATATATCACCCATATTTTTACAGAAATGATAGTATACTACCACATTCTTGCCCCTTGCTGTTTTCACTTAACATACCTTGGAGATGGTCACAAGAACACAGATTAATACCATCCTTTTTCAAAGCAGCAGGAAGCTTCACTGGATAGCCATGACAAAACTTATTTACCCACTGTTTACTGATAAACATTTAAGATGTCTCTGAGTTTTGCTATTACAAGCAATGCTATATATGCTTTTTAATACATGTTTAATTCCTGTATATACTTTTTAATACATGTTTTAAGACATCACTATGCTAAACTCAGAGCAGTGAAATCACTGAGTCAAAGGTATATGCCTGTAACATTTTGATAGATATTGACAAACTGCAATTCAAAAAGGTTATAGCAACATACACTCCCACCAACAATGTATGAGAATATCTTTTCTCCACAATTAAGTGTATTGTTAAACTTTATTTTTACCAATCTGAGAGGTGAAAAATGATACCTCAATGTTCAAATGTTTAAGTTTCATGACTTTAATTATGAATGACATCAACTGTCTTTGCATATGTATAAAAGAATTTAGAATTTTGTTTGTATATGAACTGCCTATACATACCATACATCCTTTCTTTTTTATTGAGTTATGAGTATTTCTCTTATTGGTTTGTAAGAGCACTTTTTTTTTTTGAGCACTTTATATATTAAGAAAACAAGGACACTTGCTTTCTGTGTTATACATATTTTTTTGAATACTGTATATTAAAAAGAAGTCTCACAGGTGATTCTGATGACAACCAGGTAGGGGAACCACTGCTAGGGAATTTATCAATCAAGGTTAATATGCCCCATGTGTGTGCCACCTCCAGGCATAGGTCAGGGTAAACTGCAAACTGCTGCCTACCAGGTGTGGTCTGAGGGCAATAAGAATGCCTGTCTGAAAACATCTCCACTACTAAGAGCAGAGATTCCTAGCGTCAAACCTACACTTTGAGGCATGAGGCAGCGTCACCAGGGAGGTGAGCAATACACTGACCCATTCTTGTGCAATAGCAAGCCTGCCGCTCCCCCTACCAGGTCCTGTATCCTGGGACTGGACGCAGCTCAGACCAGGATGACAGAAGGAGACTCTTCTAGCATAATACCACAGCCACGGCACTGTTCATCAAGCTGTATAAAAGTTCTGATTATCCTACACACAATACATCCTGCGGGGCAGACAAGGCAGAAAGCTGCTTCTCCTCTTTTCTATCTCCACTCCCAGGTCCTGAAGCCATTTAATAGCAAGGTGGAAATGAAGAATCACAGCCCAGCAGAAGAAAGGACCCAAGAGAGGGGCTGTGTGGGGAGGCAGGTGGGAGTAGGATATCCAGAGGAAAAGGCTCTTCTTCCACAGGGACGGAGTTGCCACCTGGGAGCGGTCAGACCCCTCTTTAGTGCAAGAACCCCAGGAAGGGCGAGCTGGTGGGAGGGGGACAGAGGAGTGACTCCAGAATCTCCACCCTGTAGTGGCCTCTAGAATGGATCGGCATCTTCACTGACCATGAAATGAGAAGGGGGACTTCCCTGGTGGTCCAGTAGTTAAGAATCTGCCTGGCAGGGCAGGGGATGCGAGTTCGATCCTTCTTCGGGAAACTAAGACCCCACATTTTATAGGGCAACTAAGGCTGCATGGCACAACTAGAGAGACTTCACACCACAAAGAAACATCCTGCACGCCACATCTGAGACCCAAGGCAGCCAAATTAATAAACAGTTTTTTTAAAAAATAAAAGGGCTGTTTTATATGTAATTTTGGACACTGTGTCTGGCTAACTATCTGCACCATCCCACTCCCAACCAAGATGTCTGTGTAGAGTTGTGCTGAGCACTACATTCTGGGATTGAGCCCAAGCTGAGCAATGAGGGGCACCTTAGATTAAAAGCACAGACCAGAGGTTCTCAAAGTGTGGTCCTAGGACCAGCTGTATCAGTATCACCTGGGAACTTAGAAATGCCATTTCTTGGGATCCCACCCCAGACCTGAAGAATTGATGCTTTTGAACTGTGGTGTTGGAGAAGACTCTTGAGAGTCCCTTGGACTGCAAGGAGATCCAACCAGTCCATCCTAAAGGAAATCAGTCCTGAATATTCATTGGAAGGACTGATGTTGAAGCTGAAACTCCAATACTTTGGCCACCAGATGTGAAGAACTGACTCACTGGAAAAGACCCTGATGCTGGGAAAGATTGAAGCCGGGAAGAGAAGGGGACGACAGAAGATGAGATGGTTGGATGGCATCACTGACTTAATGGGCACATGAGTTTAAGTAAGCTCTGGGAGTTGGTAATGGACAGGGAAGCCTGGCGTTCTGCAGTCCATGGGGTCACAAAGAGTTGGACATGACTGAGTGACTGAACTGACTGACCCCAGACCCACAAAATCAGAAACTCTGGGGATGGGGCCTAATGGTCTGTGTTTTAATAAGCCCTGCAGGTGACGCTACACCTAGAGAACCACTGCCGTCAGTCAGGGCCAACGCCACCTACCATGGCATCCAGAAGAGCAGAGAGGAGCCTGGAGGCCAGAAGAAGGCACCAAGGGTGCAGAGGCACTCAGATCCTCTCCGGGGTAGAGGCATGCAGTTACAACCACCATCTGGATCCTAAAACTTCCGGCTGAGTGCTTGTTGAGAAGCAATGTTTTCCCCAGACTACTGGCACCAGAGTGCCGGGTGGTTTTCTGAATGAGCACCTCCTGCAGGAGAGGAGGTGCAGGAGAGGAGGTGCTCGAGGAGAGGCTCTGGAACCGTAGTTAGTCTATGGGCAAGGAATTCTTAAAGCTCTGTGCCCATCTGCAGAGGTGGAGTTTTTAAGAAGAACTGTTAACTGCAGGGGCGGGGAGGCTGTTCTTCCTTGCACATAAGGAGGGTGGGGGCTCTGCATGCACTCTTTCAAGTCACTCCACTTCTCTGGATTTCAGAGTTGAGCTAATGGGGCTTTACTTACTCAATCCCAAAACACTTCGTTTTGGCAAAATTAAAGAACAAGAATATATAAACTATTGACAGATTTTTTTCATGGCTCCAAAATAATTTGCATCATGGATCATCATTTCAGCTGTCTCTGTCAGCAAGTAACCTTAATGAGTACCATCTTGTAATTTACCGCCAACTCACAGTTTTTGGCAAATGTTTTCCTATAAAATATTTAAGGCTCCATCTGACTTTGGGTCTTTGGGAGAGATTATGTTTCCTCTAACGTCTGATGCATTCTCTAGGGTTTTGGCCACAGCGCTGCCAGTGTGAATGCTGCTGACGGGAAGCTATGAGCTCCAGGGCGCTGGCAGCTTGTCACCCCCACCCCCATCCCCACCCCACTTAACAGACCTTTGCATCCGCTGGAAAAGGTGCAATTTTCTCCAAATTCAAAATATTTGCAGAACTATTTTTCAGTTACATTCCCTCTATTTTTTTTTTTTCCTTTGAAAGTTAGAAGTCAGATGAAAAACATCCAAATACCAAAATGATTAAGAAAGGTTTAGTTTAAAAAGCCATCTTAGTCCCAGCCTGAGGTCTGGGGGGCTGTGTGGGTCCTGAATAGGAAGGCTCTGTCCCTTCAAGAATGTTGGGTGAAACCCTGAGGCCTTCCAGTAAGAGGAGACAGAGGTAGGATGCGAAGCAGGCTGGACACCATGTGGTCCCTGGGGCGCGTGGGGCGACTGACTTCACAGTCCTGCAAGGCTAACCAGGTTTCCCTGAATTCCCTGCTCCAGGCTGAGGAAGCTGATCCTGGGGACTGGGGTGCTGGCATTTACCCTGGCAGGAGCTGAGCTTCCTAAGTCTCAGGTTTCCCAGAACCATCTGACTTATTGACATTACACTTCAGGATGCAAACTGAGAGCGCCTGAGAAGCTGTGCTTATTTTTATTTATTTTTTTTCAGGGTTTCGGCAGCTTTTACACACACATACCCACATATCTTTCTGCAAAGAGAATTTTGTATTTATATATTTTAACAAGTCTCCCTGGTCTCTCTGCCATGCATTTTTTTAAGTTAGCTGTTCTGAAGGTCGAAAGAAGTCAACCTCTGGATATGCGGCAGTTGTGCAGACTCAACCCCAGGACTGTAACACTTGTGAAACTGCGCACCAGTTGTACATCCCCCACCCCTGGGTTGCGAGCACACAGCTTCTGTCAAGGGGTCAAAGAGTTTTAAGGTACTTAAGAGCCTCAGCAAGTTGTTGAAATTTAGGTGCTGTGGCAGCGATTAACTTCTGTTGCCTGCAAGTAAATATTCCTGAAGGATGATGGTTGAGGTTATTCACCAATGTCTCCCCATCTAGAAAAACACAACACATTCATATATCCAAAATCAGACTCATAAGCAGTATTTTTGTTTTCTGAGAAAAAAACATTTCGTAATATGGAATAATGTTCTTATACCCCAATCGCTACTTAGTTATTAACATTTTTCCCTTAAGGCTTTAAGGGTTTTTTTTTTTCCTTTCTTTCTTTCTTCTTTAAATTTTTCGGCCATCCTCCAAGGCATATGGGATCTTAGTTCCTCAACCAGGGATCAAACCTGCACCCCCTGCATTGGAAGCACAGAGTCTTAACCCCTGGCCCACCAGGGAAGTCCCTTTAAGGTGTTTTGGGTTTTTTTTCCAAATAAAAGAGAAAAACCATTAGAGATAAAATTTGGTTGCTAGTCAAATTCTTCTTTCCAAAAGTAACTGCAATGATGAATTTAGCATGTATCCCTTCAGCTCATTGTTTAAAGTTTGTACCTCAATGTAGCCCTGAACAACATGTATTAATAGCATTCCTTTTATATTTTAAATGGTATCATCCTGAATGCATCAGTCTGCAACTTATTCTCTTTCCTTAAAATTATACTTTAAAACCTATCCATACTGACATATGAAAAGCTAGTTCATGCCTTTGCATTGCTATTTTGTACTTTAACATTTCAATGTACCACATTTTATTTATTCATCACTGATGGATACTCAGATTGTTCTTAATTTCTTGCTCTCATAAACAATGCAGCACTGCCTCTCCTTGAACGAATCTCGTGAGAGTGCCTTTCTAGGGTGGAGACTGAGGAGCAGACCTGCTGCACCATAGGGCATGTGCCTCTGTGAATTAATAAAGGACTGCCCAATGGGTCTCCAAAGTGCAGTAGAGCAATCTCATTCCTCCAGCAGCCTTTGAGATCACAGGAATATTCTCCACTGGGGACTCAGATGGGAATGTTCCTGGTCTGACACCTTCTGCCTCTTTCCACCTTTCTGTGTTCAGACTTCTCCAAGCATGGAGATGAGAGCCCTCCAAATAAAGGCTTTGTGGGGGGGAAATCTTTCTCAAACAGTTTCGATCCATGAGGCTCTGTTAACGTGCCATGACCTATACCATGGGATTATGCCCCAGCCTTTCTGTTTAGATGTTTAGCTTTTATTTCTCCTGACTTGATAAGACAAGTGAGAACTCTTCATCCACTCATACCTATGCCCTAAGCTGACCCGACCCAAGGGCCTGACACTGCCCAGAGAAGGACCAAGGATCACGTTGGTTTGACCTCAAGCTACCTAAGGTCAGTCCTGCTCCTTGGTCCGGCTTGTCCATTTATCACACTAGTATTTCTGGAGCCCCTGGGTGAGGGAGCACAAGATAAACAATACAATGCTCTGAAGCAGTAGTTGTCATCTATCGGGCATGTACTGGCGGCTCGGGTTCTTATCTCAACCAGTCCTTCTAGCAGGCCTGTGAAGAAGCTACTGTTATTATCTCCTTTTTACAGGGCAGGACACGGAGGCTCTGAGTTCAGGATGATCTCATGTGCCCAGGCATAGCTAGGATTCCAGCCCACATCTCTTTGTCTCCAAAGTGGTAGGACGAGCTGTCTGTGGAGCTGGGGTGAGAAGTCACATTGGTTAAGGGGAAGAGAAGAGAAGGCAGAAAAGAAGTGCCATTGGAGGGCTAGAAGGTCTAGAAGGCTGCTTCATATTTTATTGGGAAAGGATGGTGGGATGGATAGGGGGTGCACAGATATCAGGTGGGAAAGAGAAGTATGTGTTTGGGGAGTGGGGAACGACTGGGGCAGAGGAAACCGGAGGAGTGGAGCGGGACAAAAACCAGGAAGACAAGCTGCGATCTGATCGCAGTAGGGGATGAGTCACTGGAGGCTTGAGCTACGGACTGATGGGATCAGAGTCAGAAGCAATAAAAAGAATGGAACTGTGAGAGACCGTGGGAGAGGAGCTGGGAGGGCAGGGAGACGCTGAGGACTCACACGCTCACATCCATTCCAACCAGAACCACGAGGCTGGAAGACTAGAGACAACAATTCACACACTTCCTAGTAGCTCGACTTCCAGACAAGGATCCATTTTGCTGACACACAAGGCACAGAGACAGCATGGGATTGGGGTCCCTTGCTTCCTGGTTGGAGGACTTCTGTAGTAAAAGAAATCACTTTCTAATTCTTGACAGAGTTAGGAGGATTCCAGGAGTTGGGTGTTGTTCCCAAAAGCTCTGATTCTAATGTCTTTGTCAGGCTTTTCAACACTTTGTTAGCCACCTACTCCCGAATTCTGCTCAAACTAGCTTGAGTGGCTTCCATGTCTACAAATAAACCCTAAATAAGACGGCAGCAACTTGGATGGAAGCAACAGGAATGGAAGGAAGAAGGAGTGAGTGCACACATTTCAGAGGTAGAAATGGGCAGGATGGGATAGGTCTTTGGGCTTGGGATGGAGGAAGTCGTCAAAGTTGATGCTGAGGTCTCATGCAATGATTCGGGGAGTGATGAGGTCATTAACAGCCCTAAACACTGGATTTGGAGAAGCTGACTCTAACCTAGAACTTTGGGGAAGACCTAAATTTAGGGAGGGGCTTCCCAGGTGGCTCAGTGGTAAAGAATTCGCTTGCAGTGCAGGAGACTCGGGTTTAATCACTGGGTTGGGAAGATCCCCTGGAGAAGGGAATGGCAACCCATTCCAGTATTTGTGTCTGGAGAATTCTATGGACAGAGGAGCCTGGTGGGCTACAGTCCATAGGGTCGCAAACCTGACTGAGCAAATTTCACTTTCACTTAACTTTGGTGAAGTGGGAAGAAGAGTTGGTTAGGATGCAATCACCTGTTGAGAAGCCTCTTTCCAGTGGAAGCTGGAGTTTCAAGAGGTCAGAATCATTGCTAGTCTATTTACCATCATAAACTCTAGGACTGGCTCAGTGCTTGAAATATCATAGATACTCAAGAAGTATTTGCTGGGTAGGCAGGTTAGGGATCCAAGGTGCAATAAGAATTATGGAAAGAAAACCTTTTTAGAGAATGAGGTTAGGAAATAGTGTAGGAGGGATAAAAGAGGTTGAGAAGTAAGAAAAAAACCCCACCAGATATGACAACTGGTGATAGATAAAACAAGACATTTAAAAGTTTTTCTAAAAATAAGGCTTCTTAAAAAAATGAAGAAAAACATACATGCAGAAAGTGCACATCATACATGTATGGATGGTGAATTATTACAGACTGTAACCACCTTCCAGATTAAAAACCAGAATATTCCCAGCATATCCAAAGCCTCCCTCACCATAACTAACTTCATTATTTACTTCATGTTACTCACCATCATTAACCTTCACTATAAGGAAAACCACTGTCTTGACTGCTAACATCATAGATTCATTTTGCCCATTTTGATCTTTTTATTTATTTTTATTTTTTGGCTGCACTGCATGGTGCATAGAATCTTAGAACCCCTGCGCTCTGCAATGGAACTATGGATTCTTAACCACTGGACTGCCAGGAAGGTCCTCATTTTGAGCTTCATATAGAGTCATATGTGGTATATTCAGTTGGGCCTGGCTTCTTTTGCTCAAAATTATGTTTGTGAAATTCATCCATGTTGTTGCATATGGCAGTGGTTTGTTCCTTTTCATCACCATATAGTACTCCACAGTGTGAATGTACCAAATGGTTTATCTGCTCTATTGTTTATGGACGCTTGGCTTGCTTCCTGCTTTTGATGATTAATAAAGCAACTATAAACATTCTTATATAGCTCTTTTAGAATACTTACCTCTACATTTATATTAGGTACATATCTAGAAGTGAAATTGCTGGAATATAGGGTCTGAATATATTCAGTTTTAGTAAACACCATTAAACAGCTTTCAAAAGTAGTTGGATTTATACAGTCAGTCCTCTGTATACAAATACAGCTTTTGGTATCCATGGGACTCCTGGAACCAGCCCCCTGTGGATACTAAGCAATGACTGTACTCCATCCAGCAATTGTACTTGACAGTTGTTCTGTATTTTCTCCAAAAAGGATTAGAGCTTTTTTATGTTCTGTTTCAGAAATCTTACCTAACTTCAAATCATGGAGCTAGTCTTCTATTTTAGAAGATTTATTGTTTTATCTTTCACTTAGATCAATAATATGCTTGGGGTTGATATTTACACATGTTTTGAAGTAGGAGGTCAAGATTAATGTGTATTCCATTTGGATATCCAGTTGGCCCAGCATCATTTACTAGAGATGACGCTTCCTTTCCCCCTTGTTCTGTAGAACTGTCTCTAACACATATTGCATGTTTATGTATGAGTCTGATTATGGGCTATCTGTTCTAAAATTTTGACCCTGCCATTTATCCCGATCTTACAACTTTTCTCTCTTAAAAATTTTCATTCTCTGTTCCAAGAAGCAGATATTAGTAATCAGTCATGCTTCCAATTTTCAATGAATACTGAGATTTATAATAAAGGTTACATGCTGGATTGTTCTACCGGGAATTGTGTTTCCTAGAATTCTTTTCTCTGTGTGATTCTGGGTAGAGTTAGCCAAAAGTGAAGTTGTGAGAGATTTAGGGAGCAAAAAAGAAGCAGGCGCCATTATGGTCTCAAGGTCAACAATGGGGAGAGATGACGAGAGCCAGCCTAGATGTGTTAGCAGGTTCCATTGTGCCCCACTCTCCCCCACTCTGCATCCAGCTCTCCTTCCTGCCTGGGACTCTGCCAAGAGCATCACCGCCAGGCCAGCCAGCAGATGCTATGAACACACAGAGGTATGTCATGAAGATCTCGGACTCCTCCCTAGACTTCAGCTCCAGCTTCCCAACCCCACCCCATCCCACTCCAGCAGCTGGACGTGCCTGAGCTCCAGACTTCCCTGTGACCAGGGGCTGGTTAGTGATTTCCTCTGATTCTTCAACTCCCCACTCCAGGCCTTTATTTCCCCAGCTCTTCCCCAAATTGGGTAAGGTCCATTTCCAATAATAAATTCCTTATCCCATAGCTCACAGAGATTTTGCTTCTTCTGATGGAACCCTGACTGATCCACACATGTTGAAATAATCAACACAACATAACAGAGGCAAGCCTGAAATTTGCACTTGGTAAAATCTGCAGCTGATGGGAAACTGACTGAAGAACTGCGTGATGGGATTCTGGGCTGACAACACAGGCAATGTGATCACAATGCTGATTTCGAATTTAAGACCTTGAAGCTGGCTGACTCACCTCTTTGCTTGTTAGTCCTCCATCCCACCTCTAACAAGCTTGGATCATTCCCTTTCTACATGCCCACATCCATCTTTCCCTCCAGACTATAAACTCATCTGCCAGGCTCCTCTGTCCGTGGAATTTTCCAGGCAAGAATACTGGAGTGGGTTGCCATTTTCCTGCTCCAGGGGATCTTCCCAACCAGGGATCAAACCTGCATCTCCTGTGTCTCCAGCATGGCAGGCAGATTCTTGACCTACTGAGCCATCAGGGAAGCCCAAATTCATTCAGGGGCTTGTCATATTCCTCTTTGACTGAAGTGAAATGTAAACCCAACACCAGGAGGGAGTAAATTGGAAGGGAGAGCTCAGAGTCAAGGCATTGGCACTTGACTTGGGCCTAAATGTATGAATGGAACCTCAGTGGGCAGGAAGAGAGGGAACAAGAACAGGTAATGTTTATCTGTGGATTAGGTGCCAAGCACTGTGCTAATGAGGACTTCATGACTTAACTTACTCATTCTCACATCACCTGGATGAAGCCAGAGTTATCATATCCTCATTTTATAGATGGGGAAACTGGGAATCAGGGTAACCCATTACCACATTCCCCTACTAATATCTCGATAGAAACTAGCGATGGGGTTGATTTGTCTTAGAATTTAAGAAGAGTCCTTCCTTAGGAGTGATAATGGCAAAACTCTGGTGTGATCCTTGAATATATAAGGGAGGCCTGGAACGGGAGGAGGGAGAGAGGCATGAGGAGGTGGTGGTTTCTGTGTTGCACGGCTTTGTTTTTCCTGAGAGAGATGAAAAAGAAGAAGGAGGTGGAGAGGAGGTTACATAACCTGGCACAAAGCGGCAGAAATGCCTGATGAGTGTTTTTTAAGAACATGCCCAAGGAGGCCATGAAAGATGGCTAATGTTTACTTAAAACTCGTCCAATTTTGTGTGATACAAATTCCTCCATCTTCCTTAAAAACAAAAGTCTGCAATATTCACAAAGATGTGACAGTGTGAATCTATAGGAAATGGCTGAGTCTCGAGTCTGGGTTATACAAAACTGTGAGATGAGCTGAAAACTGAACTAATTAATGGAAGCAGAAGGTCAAAGTAAGAGGTAACTCAGAACTTAGGTCCCCTGGGAACTTCTAGAATTGTTAGACAAGGCACGGGGCTTCCCAAAGTCTGTGGGATGAGGCATTTAAGACAATCCTAAGGGGCAAGAAGGCTGCATTTGACACTTTCATCCTTTTAAGGATCTGGGTGAGTGTACTGAGCCTGGAGGCAGGGGCTATGAGCTGAATTTGGGGAAGGTCTGGTAGTAAGGTGTGCCTGGAGGGTGGGGCTAGGGTGGACTGCTGTAGGAGGTCAAGATGGGAAAGATATAGTCCCCATCCTCATCAACTGATCAAATAGCATCAACATATATCTGGGGGTTCAAAATGTACAGATAAAAGCAGGGGAGAGGAATACGAGCTAGTATCTCATTTGTGGGTGGTGGATCCCTTTCAAGTCTACTCACCATTTAGTTGTGTTGAATGACATTTGGTAGTGAAGCCTTTGAAAGTAGTCAAAAGGATGGGTAAGACTACTAGCTTTGATGTGTGTACACAGTGTGAACAAATGCACCAGCCATCTCCCATTTTCCCCCACAATCCCTCCAAATCCTACCCTTGGAACTGCCCCCTCTGCCTTCCTGAATACTGATCAAATTAGTATAAGGAATAAGGAAATCCAGGACCTTCTGATCAGGGACTTCATTATTTTAAAATATTTTTATCTTTGGGAATTTTCTAGAACTAGATAAAACTAACCTCTCAGTGTTAATGATCTCCTGTGAAAGACCAAGTCAACACATGTTTATTGACCATGGCAGGCACTAGGGTTCCAGGGAGAGCCAAGACCTAGACTCATTCTTGACGGTGACTCACAAGAACCCAGGCATGACTTCTAAATATAGTGACCTGGCGAAACAGAGTCTTGGAGAAATGTTCCATATTCAAGCTTCACCACTCTTTCCTCCACTTAACCCTATAGATTACAGCATGCTAGTTTCCCTTGTCCTCCACTATCTCCTGGAGTTTGCTAAAATTCATGTCCATTGAGTTGGTGATGCTATCTAACGACCTCATCCTCTGCCAACCCCTTCTCCTTTTGCCTTCAATCTTTCCCAGCATTGGAGTCTTTTCCAATGAGTCAGCTCTTTGCATTAGGTGGCCAGAGTATTGGAGTTTCAGCTTCAGCATCAGTCCTTCCAATGAATATTCAGGGTTGATTTCCTTTAGGATAGACTGGTTTGATCTCCTTGTACTCCATGGGGCTCTCAAGATTCTTCTCCAGCACCACAATTCGAAAGCACCAGTTCTTCAGGTCTCAACCTTCTTTATGGTCTAACTCTCACATCTGTATGTGACTACTAGAAAAACCATAGCTTTGACTATACAGACATCTTAGTCAGCACACTGATGTCTCTGCTTTTTAATACATTGTCTAGGTTTGTCATAGTTTTCCTTCCAAGGAGCAAGTGTCTTTTAATTTCATGGCTGCAGTCACCATCTGCAGTGATTTGGGAGCCCAAGAAAACAAAATCCGTCACTGCTTCCACTCCTGCCTTGTGCTGGGTACCAAAACCACAGCAAGAACTAAATTGTCTCCCTTTCCAGGCTCACAGAGACGTCATTGCCTTTTCTGAGACTTCTGAGAATTCCCAGGGGCCTCATGTCTCCAGCCTGTGCCTCTGAAACAGGGTGGATTCTCAGACAGGCTTACTACCATCCCACGTGGCCCCTGTTTAGACTAGCAAACCAGACCTGAAACTCTGCCCCTCTCCATAACTACCACTAAAAGCCTCTCTCACAGTACGTGTGCACGGGCGTGCCTGCATGGGTGTGTGTAGCAGAGTCTGCTGGTGGCTTGGTAAAATGGACGGGTCTAACTCTAACACTCGCCCTACATGACAGCAGACAACACCAGGGGGACCTGTTCCACAAGTCTTCCAGGCGCCTGGGATGCCAGGCTCCTTGCTTCCTCTCCTCTCTCACTTCCCCTCTTTCCTTCTTTTGACCTAAAGTTCAAATTCTTCCCATTTGCTGATGTGGAAAAATGCAGCTCTCCTCAGCCTCTGCCCTAAACTTGGCGCCGGGCGGCCCTGCGCACGGCAAGGAACGTGGCTGACACAGCCAAATCAAGCGCTTCCTCAGACACCGTCTTCCTGCCGTGGACTGACTGGTGCGGTCGTTCCCAAAGGTGTCCACAGACCCTCCGAGACCTCTCCTTCCAGGGGCTGGCACCTAACTCCCCTCCCCAGCAGTGGTAACTGAGTCCGGTGACTCACTTCCCACGAATGAAATGGCGGCAGAAGGGACACGTGACTTCCCAGGCGAGCACATAAAAGGCTCTGTGGCTTCCTCCTCCCTCTCCGCTCACTCACCTTGGACCAGGCCGCCTGCCATGTCAAAAGGACACTCAAGAGAAACCTCACTCTTCTCTTTCTCCACTGCTAATTCCTCCCACCAGATACAGTTCCGGTTCACAGTGCAGAGCTGGTAGGGGTCGGCGCAGGGGGAGGTGCTGGGTCACAGCCGAGGAGACACAGGCAATCAATACCCAGGGGACCAAGGGCACAGGCTCTGGAGTCACAAAAGCTGGGTTTGAGTCCTAGCTCTGCCTCATCATCAGCCCCCTTTAGCTTCTGAAGTATCAGTTTGCTCACCTATAAAATGGGGCATTATCTCCTTCAGAGAGACACTATGTGGAGTAAGTGGGCTGAGGCACAGTTAGGTTGGGTGTCAAGCCTGGCCCAATGTAAGCACTCCTCGGTGGTAATAGCTGTGATGATGGTGAGGACTGGTTCAGAACCTACTGTGTGTGCATAGGCTCAGTGGTAGCTGTATTACACACATTTTCATATCTTTAATATGATATCTTAATCTTCACCCACCAACTCAATGAGGTTGATAAGCTGCAGGGTTGAATAGTATCCCCACCCCCAAAGATGTCCAAATCAGAATTTCAGATACCTGTGACTAGTGACCTTATTTGGAAACAGATGTCATTTTTTTTGTAATGTTATTTTTTTTTTTTTTTTTGCAGATGTAATTAAGTTACGGATCTTGAGAAGACATCATTTTAACTTTAGGCCCTAAATTTCATGGTGGGTGTCTTCATAAGAGAGAGGAGAAGGAGATTTGAGACCCAGAGAAGGGAAGATGGTCACAAGAAGATGGAAACAGAGATGGGACTTATGTTGCCACAAACCAAGGAAGATCAGATCTGGAAGGATTCTCCCCTGAGGCCTTTGGAGGCAGTACGGCCTTGCTGACACCTCAAGTCTGCACCTCTGGCCTCTAGAATTATGAAGAGAACAAATGCCTACTGTTTCAGGCTGAGTTTGTGGCCATTTGTTACAGCAGCCCTGGGAAACTAATACATATGTTATCACCCAACTTTTTAGATGAGGAAATGAAAGTGAGCTAACTTGCTTAGGGTATGTTTATGCAAAGTGCTAAATTCCACTAGATAAACATGAAGCTACTGCGTGGCTATAAGAGAAATGATCAGGAGCCACCAGAGAAAAATGAGGACAAATGTGCAGTTCTTGGTCTCCATCGGAGGAAAGGAATAGGGGTCCATACCATTTCACTTAGTGTTCCTTCTCAAAACAACAGAGCTTGTTTAATTAGGTCAAGAGAAACCCTCTCGGAAGGAAAAAGCTGGCAAAACAGAACTCAGGATAACATGTAAAATAGCTCAGCATAGCTCTGTGGAAGAGACCAGACCAGCCAGAACCAGCCCTGACGACTGATGATTAGACCCTTGGGAGATTTTGAGCAGATTAAATTAATAGAGCAATTAGGGGACAGGAAGCCACTTAAGTCTCTTAAAATCTAGGAATCCAAGGGGAAAATTTCAGGACAATTAGGTTTGTAGGAAGGACTCAGGTCGCAAACTTTAATTTCTCTTTGTTTGGTTTCTTTTTAGATGCTGAAATGGCAGGTCTGAAGAGCAAGAAATAATCACAGATTCCTTCTGAAGTGCAAACAGCAAGGAATCATTAACTTTAAAGATCACCCATTTCCCAAGGAGCCAGGCCTGATCTTAAGGGTTTAATCCACTGACACACAAGGGGAAGATTTCGCCTAACCTACACCATTACCATCCCAAGAGGCTTCTCTTGACTTTCTTTTCAAAAAGAAATTTGCACTTTTCATAGTTGCAAAAATGACAAATGCTCAATGTACAAAAGCTGGAAAACTTGAAAAGGCACAAAAGAAAATAAAAGGAGAAAATAAGTGCCATAATCCACCTCCAACATATTAAAATATTTTCTCCTGGTATTTTAGATATAGCTACAGCTATATCTAAATATATATAGCTATATATATAGCTATCTGTATCAGTTCAGTTCAGTCGCTCAGCGTGTCCAACTCTTTGTGACTCCATGAATCGCAGCACGCAGGCCTCCCTGTCCATCACAAACTCCCAGAGTTTACTCAAACACATGTCCATCGAGTCGGTGATGCCATCCAGCCATCTCATCCTCTGTCGTCCCCTTCTCCTCCTGCCCCCAATCCCTCCCAGCATCAGGGTCTTTTCCAATGAGTCAACTCTTCGCATGACGTGGCCAAAGCTATCTGTATAGCTATGTATAAAAAATATACTTTTATATATATATAAATATTTATATATATCTTACACACACACACACACACACACACACACACACACACACATATATATATAAAAGCAAGAGAGTTCCAGAAAAACATCTGCTTCATTGACTATGCCAAAGCCTTTGACTGTGTGGATCACAACCAACTATGGAAAATTCTTAGAGATGGGAATACCAGACAACCTTATCTGCCTCTTGAGAAATCTCTATGCAGGTCAAGAAGCAACAGTTAGAACTGGACACGGACCAACAGACTGGTTCCAAATTGGGAAAGGAGTACACCAAGGCTGTATATTGTCACCCTGCTTATTTAACATATATGCAGAGTACATCATGTGAAACGCTGGGCTGGATGAAGCACAAGCTGGAATCAAGATTGCTGGGAAAAATATCAATAACCTCAGATACGCAGATGATACCACCATTATGGCAGAAAGTGAAGAGGAACTAACGATCCTCTTGATGAAAGTCAAAGAGGAGAGTGAAAAAGCTGGCTTAAAACTCAACATTCAGAAAACTAAGATCATGGCATCTGGTCCCATTACTTCATGGCAAATAGATAGGGAAACAATGGAAACAGTGACAGATTTTCTTTTCTTGGACTCCAAAATCACTGCAGATGGTGACTGCAGCCATGAAATTAAAAGACACTTGCTCCTTGGAAGAAAAGCTATGACCAACTTAGACAGCATATTAGAAAGCAATGACATTACTTTGCAGAGAAAGGTCTGTCTAGTCAAAGCTATGGTTTTTCCAGTAGTCATGTATCGAGAGCTGTGACTATAAAGCTGATGATGTGATTATAAAGCTGTTGACTATAGAGTTGGTGATGGACAGGTAAGCCCAGCGTGCTGCAGTCCATGGGGTCACAAGAGTCAGACACGACTTAGCGACTACACCACCACCACCAGCCACTCAATAACAACAGATATAGATATATAATTCAAAACCAAGTGGACCATAGCTGCTCCTGCATGTTCATGGGGTGGGGTGGGGTGAGGCGATGAGGGTGAGGGTGTATGCATATTTACGGAGAAAAACAGCTAATATTTAACAGTATTTACTTCGTGCCAAATATTCTAAGCACTTTGTTCATATTAAGTCTAAGAAACTTCTGCCTACGACCAAGTCCAAACATACTCTTCTGCATTTAATTCATTTAATTCTCAGCGACCCTCTTAAATGTTAGCGCCACCCCCATTTTGTATATAAGGAAACTGAGGCACGTGGAGACCAGTGCCCCAAAAGACAGAGCTGGGAGGTGAGCGGCTGGGCGGGATTTTTCCTGCCTACCCAGAGAGCCAGCATCATTCACTGCTTCTTTCCTCTTAGAGACCGGGAGTCGGGAGGGACTCACGGTTAAAGTCACAGTTCGTTGGTATCTTCCGTCCCAGACTGACGTCTGCCAGAGTCACCAAGCAGTCTCAGTTGGTAATATTGGGGTGGGGAGCACACGGTAAGGAGGGGGTGGGGAAACGGAAGCCAAAAGCGCCTGGAGGAGGGGCGGGCCCTGATCCGGTGTCGCCCTGTGATCAGCCGCCCACGGCCTTGGCCATGCCCACGACCACGCCCACGGCCAAGAGCGGCCCTCCGCCGTCAGAGCTTGGGCTGGAGGTGCCCGAGATGCTTGCAGTAGGACAGTTAGCCATGCAGCACTCTGGATCTTAAGAAAAGGCTGCCACACACTCATTTGCCTAGTGCAGGTGGTTTTGGAGAAATTCAGGGGCATGAGTGAATCCCACGTCTGCGCCGGGGCACGCTGAGAGAGGCCGCAGGCAGCTGTGAGCTCCTGGGAATCAGGATCAGTCTTTACAGGACAGTGTTCATTGTAGTTTTCACAAACACGGACTAGAGGATACAACCTATTCTGTCTCAAGCTCAAAGGGCTGAATGATCTCAGCCAATATCTGAAAAAGAGATATTCTTTCATCCATGCATATACACACATGCTCTCTGTAACATGTGTATGTTATATACCACATATATGACGCAAAGCATGTATGAGTAGATATGTAAATAATTTACAAAAAGTGACATTATCACACAGAATGTAATAAATCTATATAATATACAGATGTGAGATAATTGCATTATATAACAACACATATAAAAGATACACAACAAAATCCACACATTTTATATATTAGATATACAAGCACATATTGATATAATTTTTACTAAAATTTAATATTACATATGCTTTTAATCTTCTTTCCCAGTAAAAAAATTTTTTTACAGCAATGGGGCATTAGTATATATACAATTTTGTGGGACTATACTGTGACCATTTTCTCATCTTATTAATATTCTTTTACAATATGATTGTTATATACTTTTATATGCTATGTGGAGGCATTATAATTTGCTTAGCCAGTCTCCAGTTTGGTTCTTTGGGCTGTTCTGAGTTTCTGTTGTAATAAATAATGCTGCTGATAAACTTTCTCCTAAATAGACCTCTGATTTGATACATAGTACCTGCACCACTTAGGGCCTGACAGGAAACAGGTGGCATGCCAAAACTGGGTAATTGAGGGAGGTCTAATAAAATGACAACATATAAATGTGTGAAACCTGCCTGGGATGGTGCAGTGCTGGGGGATACTACCACCCCCAGACCAGAGGGGGTGGGGAGGGAGCAGTTACCAGAACCTGCAGAGGTTGGTGTTTGGGGAGGGTCACGTGATAGGGGGTGCAGCCTTGGTGCAGAGATGCAGCAAGCCCAGGCAGCCGCAGAAGGCAAAGAAATAGTACCCTCACTTTCTTCCCATCCTCCCAACTCCTTCCCATGACTCTGACTAGCACCACCTAGCCAGAGGCCAGTCCACACAAGTCAGCCCCCAGAGACACAGAAGGATGGAGAAGAGTAGACAGTAGATCTGAAGAAGCAAACCGAGATTAATATGCCATAAAGAAATACGTTAACAATTTCGTACCCAACAGCAGTGTGGTAGAGTCGCTCAGTCATGTCCAACTCTTTGAGACTCCATGGACTGTAGCCTACCATGCTCCTCCGTCCATGGGACTTTCCAGGCAATAGTAATGGAGTGGGCTGCCATTTCCTTCTCCAGGGGATCTTCCCGACCCAGGAATCGAACCCGGGTCTCCCGCATTGTAGACAGACACTTTACCATCTGAGCCACCAGGGAAGTCAAAGAAAGCACCTATTTCTCCATAATACCCTTGCAGCTACTGGGCATTACCACTTGTAGGGGGCTGTCAACAATAATTACCATTTATAAGGGGAAGTCCAAGACTTCCCTGGTGGATAGGAATCCACCTGCCATTGCCGGGGACACAGGTTCAATCTCTGGTCTCAGAAGATTCTACATGCCTCAAAGGGACTAAACACATGTGCCTCAACACATGCGCCTCAACTACTGAGCTTGAGCCCTGGAACTACTGAAGCCCATGTGTCTAGAGCCCCGTACTTGGTAACAGGAGAAGCCACTGTAGTGAAAAGCCAGTGCACTGTAGAGTAGCCCCCACTTGCTGCAACCAGAGAAAGCCCTGGTGCAGCAAAAAAGACCCAGTGCAACTAAAATAAACAAATAAATAAACAACAAAACAATATCAGGTCCAAATCTCTGAAACTTCTTAGTGTTACCTTATATCTGTGTGCTCAGTAGCTCAGTTGTGTCCAACTGTTTGCAATCCCATGGACTGTATGTAGCCCGCCAGGCTTCTCTGTCCATGGAATTCTCCAGGCAAGAATACTGGAATGGGTTCCCATTCCCTCCTCCAGGGGATCCTCTTGACCCAGGGATCAAACCTGAGTTTTTTATATCTCCTGCATTGGCAGGCAGATTCTTTACCACTCAGTGCAGTTCAGTTCAATCGCTCAGTCGTGTCCAACTCTTTGTGACCCCATGAACTGCAGCACGCCAGGCCTCCCTGTCCATCACCAACTCCTGGAGTCCACCCAAACCCATGTCCATTGAGTCGGTGATGCTATCCAACCACCCCATCCTCTGTCGTCTGCTTCTCCTCCTGCCCTCAATCTTTCCCAGCATCAGGGTCTTTTCAAATGAGTCAGCTCTTCACATCAGGTGGCCAGAGTATTGGAGTTTCAGCTTCAACAACAGTCGTTCCAATGAATATTCAGGACTGATTTCCTTTAGGATGGACTGGCTGGATCTCCTTGCAGTCCAAGGGACTCTCAAGAGTCTTCTCCAACACCACAGTTCAAAAGCATCAATTCTTCAGTGCTCAGCTTGCTTTATAGTCCAACTCTCACATCCATACATGACTACTGGAAAAACCATAGCCTTGACTAGATGGACCTTTGTTGGCAAAGTAATGTCTCTGCTTTTTAATATGCTGTCTAGGTTGGTCATAACTTCCCTTCCAAGGAGTAAGCGCCTTTTAATTTCATGGCTGCAGTCACCATCTGCAGTGATTTTGGAGCCCCAAAAAATAAAGTCTCTCACTGTTAACACTGTTTCCCTATCTATTTGCCATGAAGTGATGGGACCAGATGCCATGATCTTAGTTTTCTGAATGTTGAGCTTTAAGTCAACTTTTTCACTCTCCTCTTTCACTTTCATCAAGAGGCTCTTTAGTTCCTCTTCACTTTCTGCCATAAGGGTGGTGTCATCTGCATATCTGAGGTTATTGATATTTCTCCCGGCAATCTTGATTCCAGCTTGTGCATCATCCAGCCCAGCGTTTCTCATGATGTACTCTGCATATAAGTTAAATAAGCAGTGTGACAATATACAGCCTTGACGTACTCCTTTTCCTATTTGGAACCAGTCTGTTGGTCCGTGTCCAGTTCTAACTGTTGCTTCCTGACCTGCATACAAGTTTCTCAAGAGGCAGGTCAGGTGGTCTGGTATTCCCATCTCTTTCAGAATTTTCCACAGTTTATTTTGATACACATAGTCAAAGGCTTTAGCATAGTTAATAAAGCAGAAATAGTTCGCATCAGGTGGCCAAAGTATTGGAGTTTAGCTTCAACATCAGTCCTTCCAATGAACACACAGGACTGATTGCCTTTAGGATGGACTGGTTGGATCTCCTTGCAGTCCAAGGGACTCTCAAGAGTCTTCTCTTTTCTGGAACTCTCTTGCTTTTTTGATAATCCAGCAGATGTTGGCAATTTGATCTCTGGTTCCTCTGCCTTTTCTAAAACCAGCTTGAATATCTGGAAGTTCACGGTTCATGTATTGCTGAAGCCTGGCTTGGAGAATTTTGAGCATTACTTTACTAGCATGTGAGATGAGTGCAATTGTGTGGTAGTTTGAGCATTCTTTGGCACTGGAATGAAAACTGACCTTTTCCAGTCCTGTGGCCACTGCTGAGTTTTCCAAATTTGCTGGCATATTGAGTGCAGCACTTTCACAACATCATCTTTTAGGATTTGAAATAGCTCAACTGGAATTCCATCACCTCCACTAGCTTTGTTCGTAGTGATGATTCCTAAGGCCCACTTGACTTCACATTCCAGGATGTCTGGCTCTAAGTGAGTGATCACACCATCGTGATTATCTGGGTAATGAAGACCTTTTTTTGTATAGTTCTTCTGTGTATTCTTGCCACCTCTTCTTAATATCTTCTGCTTCTGTTAGGTCCATACCATTTCTGTCCTTTATTGAGCCCATCTTTGCACGAAATGTTCCCTTGGTATCTCTAATATTCTTGAAGAGATCTCTAGTCTTTCCCATTCTGTTGTTTTCCTCTATTTCTTTGCACTGATCTCTGAGGAAGGCTTTCTTATCTCTCCTTGCTATTCTTTGGAACTCTGCATTCAAATGGGTATATCTTTTCTTTTCTCCTTTGCTTTTCACTTCTCTTCTTTTCACAGCTATTTGTAAGGCCTCCTCAGACAGCCATTTTACCTTTTTGCATTTCTTTTTCTTGGGGATGGTCTTGATCTCTGTCTCCTTCCTGTACAATGTCTCGAACCTTTGTCCATAGGTCATCAGACAATCTACCAGATCTAGTCCCTTAAATCTATTTCTCACTTCCATTGTATAATCATAACGAATTTGATTTAGGTCATACCTGAAAGGTCTAGTGGTTTTCCCCACTTTCTTCAATTTAAGTCTGAATTTGTCAATAAGGAGTTCATGATCTGAGCCACAGTCAGCTCCTGGTCTTGTTTTTGCTGACTGTATAGAGCTTCTCCATCTTTGTCTGCAAAGAATATAATCAATCTGATTTCAGTGTTGACCATCTGGTGATGTCCATGTGTAGAGTCTTCTCTTGTGTTGTTGGAAGAGGGTGTTTGCTATGACCAGTGCATTCTCTTGGCAAAACTCTATTAGCCTTTGCCCTGCTTCATTCTGTACTCCAAGGCCAAATTTGCCTGTTACTCCAGGTGTTTCCTGACTTCCTACTTTTGCATTCCAGTCCCCTATAATGAAAAGGATGTCTTTTTTGGGTGTTAGTTATAAAAGGTCTTGTAGGTCTTTATAGAACCATTCAAATTCAGCTTCTTCAGCCTTACTGGTCAGGGCATAGACTTGGATTACTGCTATACTGAATGGTTTGCCTTGGAAATGAACAGAGATCATTCTGTCATTTTTGAGATTACATCCAAGTACTGCATTTCGAACTCTTTTGTGGACCATGATGGCTACTCCATTTCTTCTAAGGGATTCCTGCCCACAGTAGTAGATATAATGGTCATCTGAGTTAAATTCACCCATTCCAGTCCATTTAGTTCGCTGATTCCTAAAACTTCGATGTTCACTCTTGGCATCTCCTGTTTGACCACTTTCAATTTGCCTTGATTCATGGACCTAACATTCCAGGTTCCTATGCAACATTGCTCTTTATAGCATCAGACCTTGCTTCTATCACCAGTCACATCCACAACTGGGTGTTGTTTTTGCTTTGGCTCCATCTCTTCATTCTTTCAGGAGTTATTTGTCCACTGATCTCCAGTAGCATATTGGGCATCTACTGACCTGGGGAGTTCATCTCTCAGCGTCCTATCTTTTTGCCTTTTCATACTGTTCATGGGGTTCTCAAGGCAAGAATACAGAAGTGGTTTGCCATTCCCTTCTCCAGTGGACCACATTCTGTCAGACCTCTCCACCATGACCCATCTGTCTTGGGTGGCCCCACATGGCATGGCTTAGTTTCATTGAGTTAGACAAGGCTGTGGTCCATAAAAGCCCATAAATAAATAAATTTATAAATAAATAAATAGGAATACAAATAAATAATTTAAAAACAAACAAAACAATATCAGGTCCGAATCCAAGAAACATCTAAGTCTTTACCTTATAGAAGAAAGGTATGTGCAGATGTGATTACCTTAAGGATCTGGAGATGGAGAGACTATTCTGAATTATCCAAGTGGGCACCATAAGTGTTCATATAAGACAAAGGCAGAAGGAGATTTGACAGAGAGCAGAGATGGGAGTCATGTGGCCACAGGAATGCCAATGGCCATCAGAAGCTCAAACAGGCAAGAAGTGGATTGTCCCTTGAGCCCCCAGAGTGAGTATGGCCCTGCCGGCACTTTGATTTCAGTCCACTGAATAACTGAGTTTGTGATAACTTTTTACAGCAGTCATAGGAAAATAATACACCACTTTTTTCAGTCTGTGTTAGTCATGGGGTTAGGGAGTAGGAGAATATTTTATTGTTGCTTCACTTTCTATATTTCTCTTGTTGCTTGTGAGGTCAAATACTTTTTACATGTTCAGTTTTCTTTTGTAGAATTGCCTTTGCCAAAGGGGAGATTCATCTTTTTCTGTTTGGTTTGTGGAGTGCTTTATATCATAAGCATACCAACTGTTTTTTGTTTCCCAAACATTTTAGTAGGTTTGTTACTTTTAATAGGTGACTTTGGTGTTTTGATAGAATGGAACTTAAATTTTTTCTGTAATCAGATCTTTTCATCTTTGCCTGTATGTTTTAGAATGATGCCAATTTCAATAAGATTACATAAACAGACTTTAAAGGGTATTTACAGTTTCTTTTTAACCTCTAATTCTTATCTTCTAACTAGTATTGACTACCAAACAACTGATGGTGTGGAGCAGAAATATGTGTGGAGCAGAAAGAGAAAGTATTAGTCAGAAAACTTTTTGAAAACGGAGGGTATTAAAAACCTATGGTTCTTTATCACATTATGTATCAAGAGTAGTTGGCAGAAAATACTTGAATCTATCATGCGTTATTGAATCTGTACTGCTATTTATTGCTGTGGACTTAACCATTGTCGGTTATGTGAATTTTTGTCATAAATAGAAGCTAAATATCCTGTATTTCACAGCTATTACCACAGTTCTGTGGCTTAGCAGTGGTAAAATTTTATTGCAACTTTTGAACTTGAGTCTAAGATTGAAATGTTTCTGAGTGAGAACTACTTCCCTTGATTATTTTCATTTATTTATTTATTTAGTAGGCAGTCATGATTATTGAACACTGAATGGCTTTGAAAATAAACTTCTGTTGCAGACTTGATAATGCTTCTTAATGAATTCAATCTAAAATTAAGGGACAACACAGTGTTTATGTATAAAACTTATGTACTGCAATGAGATCATCTTGATGGTAACTAACATTACTTTGGATCACAAGTAATGTCATACTGTTTTACACAGTTTCTGTGCTTTTAAAAATTAAAGTGATAATTGAGATCTCCATTCCCACACAAATTTTCAGTGGGTATATTTATATACTCAGCTCACACTATAGTTTCAGCAGCATTTTTTGAACTTCCATGCAAGTATAAAGGGAATTTCCATATTTCAGAATCCACTTATTTGTAGTTGAGGAGCTTCCACCTTCCAATCAATTGGAAGTAATTGATCTGCATTATGAAGACATGAGTGTGAGTGTGTTAGCTGCTCAGTTGTGTGCAAGCCTTTGTGACCCCATAGATTGGGGCCCACCAGGCTCCTCTGTCCATGGGATTCTCCAGGCAAGAACACTGGAGTGGGTTGCCATTCCTTTCTCCAGGGCATCTTCCCAACCCACAGATCGAACCTGGGTCTCCCATATTGCAGGCAGATTCTTTACTGTCTGAGCCACGAGGGAAGACATAATGACACGCTCAAAGGCAAATATTGGGTTGATCAAAAAACTCTTTCAGGTTTTTCTATCCCATTTCATGGAAAACCTGAATGAAATTTGTAGCCATCCAAATACAAATGGAATAGAATTCTAAAAATGCCTTCCAAACAATGAATATGCTCAATTAAAATTTACTGTCAAAAACTGGTATCAGTATTTGGTAGCACCTTGCTGTGTAAAAAGACATTTTCAAAGATAAAACACACGAAATTCCATTATGTCTCAGTAAAAACAATAAATGTTTGCAATAGATTTCAATGTCCACTAGTGGGAACACTAACTTTGAACCCCAATTCAGCAAAATGTGGTCCTCACCCCCCAAAATTCCATTCTTACCGTAAGTAGACCTTTATTACAAAAAATTGAACTCATTTATCATTATTGTTTGTGTTATTATATTTCGAATTTTATCAGTAAAAATTTTATGGTAACTGGTATTCTCTGTTGTACTAATATAAGTGCCCACATAATATTCTCAGTTTTACCTCTTGGCCTGTGCTCTGCTCCGCTGTGTCTGACTCTTGGAGACCCTTTGGACTGTAGCCTTACCAGGCTCCTCCATCCACAGGATTTTTCTGTCAAGAATACTAGAGTGGTTTGCCACTTCCTCCTCCAGGGGATCTTCCCGACCCAGGGATTGAACCCGCGTCTCCTGAGTCCCCTGGATGGCAGGTGAATTCTTTACTGCTGAGCCATCTGGAAAGCCCACCTCTTGGCCCGCAAAGCCTATAATATTTACTCTCTCATCCTTAACAGAGAAAGCTTGCTGACCTTGGATTTAGAGTATATGTGCCAAAATGTCAACAGTGGTTTTCCCCAAGTATTTAGATTATGAATATTTTCATTTACTTATTCTTGCTACTTGCAATTTCTCATTTATCAGCAATGAACATGTATTAATCATGTAGTAAAGAAAATCAGCTATTTATAAAACCAGTTCTATAAAGAAAAATTAATCCTCCAACCAAGTTGATATATGCATCACTAATAAAAGTTCTCCATTCCATAAAGCAGACTCACTTCTATGCAATTCATTGTCTTTCTCAACAGGAGAGGAAAGTTGCAATCAAACTGAGGATTTCTATAAGAAAAGTCCTTGTGTTTTTCTCGGAACCACATCAGAGCAGAGAATTTCCAGGAGGACACTTTCATCTGCCACAGGCTGAATCAGACTTTTCAGAAGCCCTGTGCAGGTTTATGGGGAGCAGGCAGAATGCGTGGCCTGTGGAGTCTCCTTCCAACACAGCATCTGACGTCCCACCTCTTGAGATGCTCAGTAGCAGGTTGCACGTTTGATTGGAAGTAACCATCCAGAGACTGATCGTGCTCCCAGGTTAGAGAGGATCAGGGCAGCTGAAGAGAGTGGGAAATGAGCTCTATCCAACTCATCCGGCAACAATCTGTGCTGGTGGTAGTAGTTGGGTATGGCTGATGTCCAAATCTTCTATCTGTTTTCAGAAGCAACTTTACACTGAACTCCAATAGGTATAAATCCATTTTTATCCATATAAATTTATTTTATAATTTCAAGTGGCAATATTTACCACCTAACGATAATCACACAAGGGAAATGAGGCTGTTCAGATACAAATGAAAGTTAGAGTTAGGGAACTTCCCCAGTGGTCCACTGGTTAAGAACCCACCTGCCAATGCAGGGGACACACAGTTTCGATCCCTAGTCTGGGCAGATTCCACATGTCTCAGGGAGACTAAGCCCCTGAGCCACAACTCCTGAGCCCCCATGCCCTGGAACCCATCCCCTGCAACAGGAGAAGTCACCACAGTGAGAAGGCCGCACATCACAACTAGAGAACAGCCCATGGTTGCTGCAACTGGAGAAAGCCCAGGCACAACAATGAAGACCTAGCACAGCCAAAAATAAAAATAAATAAATAAAACATTTTTTAAAATTAGCTTTAGGCTGGCCTCAGCATCAAGTTTGTCCTGCGTTATATTTCTGTTACATGAATTCAATAAAATCCTGAATCCCATACACGTGTGATGGCAAGCATTAACAGCTTTTAACTGCTGGCTTTGCAACCCCGGGATAACCTTCAATTAAACCGATCTAAAAGCTTGAAAGAAAGTAGAAAATGTTTGTCTTAAAAATGGAATCACTAACATTCTCTTCCGACTGCCAGTATTTCTTATCGTCAGTATCAAAGCCAATCAAGTAGCATCCAAAACTATAATGAATGTTAAAATGAATAGATTTTAATATATTTAATATTAATAATATTAAATAAATATTAAACTGAATATAAATACAGTATGTCTTGGGCTTCCCCTGTGGCTCAGTGGTAAAGAATCTGCCTACAATGCAGAAGCTGCAAGAGCCACAGGTTTGATCCACTGGAGGAAGGCATGGCTACCCAGTCCAGTATTCTTGCCCAAAGAGTCCCACGGACAGAGGATCCTGGCAGGCTACAGTCTATAGGGTTGCAAAGAGTCAGAGCTGCTGCTAAGTCACTCTGTGAGACCCCATAGACAGCAGCCCACCAGGCTTCGCCATCCCTGGGATTCTCCAGGCAAGAACACTGGAGTGGGTTGCCATTTCCTTCTCCAATGCATGAAAGTGAAAAGTGAAAGTGAAGTCGCTCAGTCGTGTCTGACTCTTCAGGACCCCATGGACTGGAGCCTACCAGGCTCCTCCATCCATGGGATTTTCCAGGCAAAAGGACTGGAGTGGGGTGCCATTGCCTTCTCCAACACAACTGAGCACAACGAGGTACATTTACCATCTGAAAATGCCAATTATCATGCAACTCACTATTGTCTTGAGTGAGTGAGTGAAAGTCACTCAGTCGTGTCCAAATCTTTGCGACCCCACAGACTATAGCCTACCAGGCTCCTCCCTTCATGGGATTCTCCAGGCAAGAGTACTGGAGTGGGTTGCCATTTCCTTCTCCAGAGGATCTTCCCGACACAGGGATCAAACCTGGGTCTCCTGCATTGTAGGCAGATGCTTTACCACCTGAGCCACCAGGGAAGTCCCACCAGATGGCTTAAAACAGCTGAAATTTATTCTGTCACAGTTCTGGAAGTCAGAACTCTGAAATCAAGATTTGGCCAGGCCATGCTCCCTCTGAAACCTGTGGGGAATCCTTCCTCCTCTCACCCTAGCTTCTGATGGTTTGCCAGCACTCTCTGTCATCCTTGGTTTATAGCTGCATCGCTCCAGTCCTCCGTCTTCACATATGCTTTCATATGCTCCCTATGTCCAAATTTCCGTGTGCATAATGACACCACTCCAACGGGATTGGGCCCCACCCTAATGAGCTCATTTTAACTTGATTACCTCTGTAAAGACCCTGTCACCAGTTAAGAATACATTCTGAAATACTGGGGGTAGAACTTCAATCTATTTTTTAGAAAGATGTAACGCATGACTGATGGCAACTAAGTGTCCACGGTGCTAGGGTTTGGATGACTGCTGAACCTAGGTGTCCCCAGGGGACTGGACAGGCCTAAGGGCTATGGAAGGGTCTGAGTCCCTGCGCCTAGCCGGAGGAGGAGCGAGCGTGTGGTTCATGCTGTTAGCTCATGGTGCTGTCTCAAGCACATGGCAAACACCACCTGTTTGCAGACACCACCTGTTAAATTTACATTATCCTCTTGTGAGCCAGGTGTTATTGTGACCATGTCACAGATGAGGAAACTGAGGCCTGATAAAGTCAACAGACCACTACTCAATTCCTTTCGGTGTCTGGCTGTGATCTACTAGAGAAGATGGGGCTTGCTGTTCGTGCTGGTGACTGCGTCACTTCCATTCCCATTTTATTCCCAATGGGCTTAGAATCTAGTCAGTGATTATGGTGACAGCCCCTCTCCTGGTTTTAGAAAGGACTCACTGGCTCGCATCTTTTATCTTGATGTAACCATGAGCATTGTGTGAAAGCAGAAGTGAAATATTTTGTCCTTTTTCCCGAAGGTGTCACAACTGTCAGAGATTTATGACTAGGCATTGATTTGAAACACTGATTTCAAAGTGTCTAACATGTGTTGAAAGATGTGTGTGTGTGTGTTGCGGAGGGGGGGGGTTGTTGCTTTTTTAAAAAGTCCTCATAATCACCATATACAGTAGCTTATTATTATTTCTTAACCATGTTCCGCAGTATATGGGATCTTAGTTTCCTGACCAAGGATTGAACCCAGGCCCCTGCATTGGTAGCTCGAATCTTAACCACTGGACTACCAGGGGATTTCCCTGAAAGATTTTTTTAAAAATATATATTTACCCAGAGGGATGGGATGGGGAGGGAGGTGGGAGGGGGGATCGGGATGGGGAACACATGTAAATCCATAGCTGATTCATGTCAATGTATGGCAAAAACCACTACAATATTGTAAAGTAATTAGCCTCCAACTAATAAAAATAAATGAAAAAAATATTTATTTATTTATTTGGTTGCCCTGGGTCTCAGTTGCCACATGCAGGATCTTTAGTTGTGGCATATGGACTAAATTTTAGTTACAGCATGTGAGATCTAGTTCTCGAACCCAGGCCCCCTGCATTGGGGGTGCGGAGTCTTAGCCACTGTTAGGGAAATTAAATGAATAGTCTTGTTTAGGCTTCAGATACAAAGCAGAGCAGGCCTCTGACCTTGCTTCTAACCTGCCTGGACACTGTCCTGACTGGGGGTGACTGCCGGCTGTGAGTGCAAGGCTTGCAGCACCATAGATAAGATGGGGGAGAAATCTTGGGATTGTTGAGCCCCTGCAGGGGGCCTGGCCAACCAAGCCCCAGGCTTCACCACATTCCGCGTTTTATACAACAAAACAGACAGCAGAAACAGGAAACCAGGCTTGCAATTTGGTCACAGATTGATGATGATATCAGTTTGCATCCATTCTGGGACTGTAAGTGGGAACCCCTGAATTGCAATCTATGAAGTCTCACCAGCGGAACGGATGTGCTGCCTGGGACCCTTTCCCAGTTGGGACTCCAGATGAGCCGTGACACGGGACTTGCCAGCTCTGATTAAGTCTGGATGTTGGTCATAAACCCAATTTGGTGATGTATTCTCTGCTCTTTCTATTTCTCTTTTCTTTTAATGCTAGCATATTGAAAGTAAGCTAGATAATTCTCTAATAAATATCTGTACTATTTACTTGTATATAACGAGTGGCTTATTTTGTTAACAAATCCTTTGAACCTGAGACGAAAGTGAAAACAGCCACTGCATCACCAGGGGAGTAACTGAGAGCTGTTTTTAAATGAAGAATAACCTGGAAACTCCATGCCACTGAGACGTGTGTCAGAGATGGTGGCAAGAATCATCCAGGGCTTACCCTCTGCCAAATTGAGTCTAAGCATGTATTTTCTCATTTAATTATCAGAAAATGCCCAATGGGATTGGTGTTAATATTTTAGCTCCATTTCCAGATTTTTAAAAAATGAAAACTGATGGTCCAGTTGAATCTTTCGTAAGTGAGAGAGGCAGGATTTGTCTGATTCGAAAGGCTATGCTTTGAATCTTGACTGTCCCCTGTCGTGCACACACACAACCACCACCACCAAAAACTCAGCAGAGTTCAAGTTCAAGGGAATGCAAAGACTACCCAGGAGAGGGCTCACACCCTCTCTCCAGACCTGAAAGAGGGGCTTTCCCCCTCCCACGTGGTACTACAGGAATGGTTCAGCAGCCAGGGGCCCTCTGCTCGCAGGACCAGGTAGCTATTTTGCAGTTGAACTTCAAAATCCACCAACTGAGGTTTCTCTGGTGCATTTCCTTTGTCCTCCCCCACCTACACCCTCCCTCTCCCCTTGTGCTTATTAACTCGGCAGGCTTACCCAGCACCTTTTATTTTTAGGATCTCAAAATGTTCGAACAAGGCATTTGAATTATGTTCATGTGCTCATGACTGGGAAACCAGGATCACAAAGACTCTGTGATCCTGATGACTTAGATGGTTATGCAACAAGCAATTCAAGATAAAAAGCCTCGGGTAGGGGTAGGGAGGGCTGCTGTAGAGCCGGTCCCCAGGCCCCAGGGTTTGCTGATCTGGGCTGAAAACAGCTCCTTCCTTCCAAGGGCCACGTCTGCCTCTGCAGCGAGGGCTTTATTGACAGGCGCGGGGGCCGCCAGCTGGGCTGCCTCAAAGTCAGGCTCACCCGCGTTAGCCATTTTAACCGTCATTTAAAATTCATTTCCAATACGAGGAATAGCAGTTTGTCACTTTCTCTGTTGTTGTTTTTTTCCACAGACATATTAATATGGATGTGGCTAGCAGCTTCCAAGCTCTGAATTGAGCTCATTAAGTCACAGCTGGCTGGGAATACATGTCAATCTATGCCTTTATTTCTCAAGCCGGTTCTATAATGAAATTAAAATGGACTCCTCCACACACCCCCCTTCCCTCCAAGCAAAGCCCCTTGACCCTCTGGGGAGTGGATGCTGTGTCCAGAGGATGCTCTTTTCTCGGAAGAAATGCATGTATAATTCCGGTAATTAAAACATTTAATTTGGTGATTATCTTCACAAAAAGAAACCACTCGGATTAACCCTGGTGGGGGGACATTCCATCCAGCTGTTAGAACCAGGGGGGCCTGTCCCCTCCGCCCTCCTCCCTTCCTTAGAGGGAGGAGCCCACCCGCCTCTCACTCACCAGAGACCAGTTCTCCAAGTGGAAGTGTGGCTGGCCAGATGGCCCCCAGCATTACTCAACTTGCCTCCGCTGAAATGCATGGTTGGATTTCTGAAACACAGTATTTATTTTTAAAAAGAGCTTTAAAGAAAAAGCTGATTCATTGTTACTCCAGAGGAATTCCTTAAGGGAAGATAATACCCTTAAAAGCCGACATTTCCTGAAAACCTTTATGGTTTAAATAAAAGGAGCTGCATGTCAAATAAATTCACCTGGGGAGCTTGTTAAACAAGGGGATTCCCAGGTCCACTCTGGCCCTCCTGAAACAGGAACCTGGGCAGGGGCCCACGATCCAGCTTTTAACAAGCTCCCGGGTGATTCATTTGCATCCTGAAGTTTGGGAGTCCCAAGGGGGGCGGGGGGAGGAGGAACACGGGGAGGGAGGGGACACCCACTCATCATCAGTGCTGGGTTGGGGTATAACAGTGAGTCACTTGGAGAGCGGTGTGCTCACCTGACACCCTCTGTACTTCATTTGGATGACAAATTAGAAAATGATGTGCAATTAAGCTTTTCACGAGGCACGGTTCATCGGTTCACCCCCTCTCGTACCTCAGAGCCAGCCTTTGTGTTCCTGGCTAATCAGGAAAGTCACTAAGACTCCCTCTGTTGTGTGGATGGGAGGATAGCAGGTCAGAATTCTTCAGATGCTGCCTTTCGACCTGGGGAACGAAACAGGCTGAATGAGTCCTGCTTCAGCTCTCAGGAGCTGCTGAGGAGCCCAGCGTACCCGCAGACGTTTCTGTACCCGCAGACGTTTCTGTGCGTGCTGTGCTCAGTTGCCAAGTCGTGTTGGACTCTGCATCCCTCATGGACTGTAGCCCGCCAGGCTCCTCTGTCCATGGGATTCTCCAGGCAAGGATACTGGGGTGGGTTGCCATTTCCTCCTCCAGGGGATCTTCCCAACCCACGGATTTGAACTTGCATCTCCTGCATTGGCAGGCAGATTCTTTACCACTGAGCCTCCAGGGAAGCCCAGTAGGGGTTCCCAAGTGTCAACTCAACCCAGGGTCATCCAGAGAACTTATTAAAAATACAGATTTCTGGAGCCCGGCCCTGAGCCATTGAGGGAGAGTGTCTTGGAGGCTGGGCCCTGAAATTTCTATTCATGGCAATCCTTCCTGGGGAATCAGGAACCACTGAGAACAGAAAGCACTGCTTTTTGGATCATGAAGTTATTAGAAATAAACCTACAGAGAAGTCAATGCAAAGAAAAGAAACTCGACATCAGATGGCAGGGGAACCAGGATCTTGCACCCCTAGATTCTACCAGATTGTCCTGACAAGGGGAAGGCGAGTGATGAGGACTGTAAAGAAAGACAACCCATTAAAAGAGGTTGTGTAATTTGAATTTGTTTTGCTCCCTTTTAACAGCGGGAGCTTGCAAAATGATAGGGAGGGGGGATGAAGATTTTAATTGCACAGGCTGCTGGCTCCTGTGAGGGGATTTCTTTCTTTCTTTTAAATGAGTATTTCCAGTGGTGTGTTGTAAGTGTGTGTTTACAGGGAAAAAAGAAAGAAAAAACCATGATACATACCGTTGACTGATTTCCCTGGAGTAAATCCTCCCTCCGTGGCCTTTTGCAAGCTACTAACATGATGTCACCAAGCATGAAACTGAGAAGAGATACATGCAGTTGGCTCTTCTCTGCTGGCAGGAACCCACTCCAACACACCTTGGGATGGTCCCCAAATTCAAAAGAGACCTTCCTGAAACAAATCCAGCAGTATCTGCCGCAAATGTCACCACGCTGGAATCCCTATGGGATGGAGACAGGCAGAGTAACACTGACTGTGTGGTTGAGGGCGGGCTTCTCCCAACCAGGCATGCAGACATCACCGGGTACCACGCCGGGAGCCACAAGCAATGCTCAAGCAAGCACAAAGTCCCCATCAAGGAGCCAGCAGCCCACCTAAGGCAGAGCCCCGTTCCTTAAGGAAGTGGGGACAGGCAGTGGAAACAGGAATGAAGAATTTCAGGTGGGGGAAGAGGTTCTTTCTTTTTGAATTCTGTTCATAATCACTCACTACAGACAGAGTTCATGAAAAAGGAAATGGAGCTATAGTTGGGAGCCTGACTGGACAAGCAGATTCTGCAATATTAGGGGGAAGAGCTTAGGATGACAGAGCCTGCACAACACGAACTGGAGTGGAAACGATCCAATTAATCATTCAAATTTGTGTCTAAGGAACCATGATACTCAGTTATGCATTTCAAGTACCTCTTAAAACCTGCTCTGGAGAGAGGTGTGAAACCCATGATGGATGTAAAATTAGCACATATTTTCCCAGGTAGGTGAAAATGTGCTAGGTAAATAACAGGAAAGAAAGCAGAGGTTTCTGGGAATTACCTCATTTGCATGTGTGAAGAAAGAATGAGGTGGGGTGGGAGGAGGGAACAAAGCAGATCCCAGATCCGATGGGAACTATCTTTCATGTTTGTGGTCCTCAGGGAGAGTCAGTTGGTCCTGAAACAAAAGCAGCCAACAGTGTATAGCTCTGCTCTGTTCCCACTTTCCATGAACGTGTTGGGGAAATCCAGCATGAAAGACAAGGGGTAAAGGATAGCTGAATGCAGTTCAGTTCAGTTGCTCAGTCATGTCCGTCTCTTCATGACCACATGGACAGCGCCACGCCAGGCTTCGCTGTCCATCACCAACTCCTGGAGCTTACTCAAACTCCACTGAGTCGGTGATGCCATCCAACATCTCATCCTCTGTTGTCCCCTTCTCCTCCTGCCTTCAATCTTTCCCAGCATCAGAGTCTTCAAATGAGTCTGTTCTTCACATCAGGTGACCAAAGTATTGGCGTTCCAGCTTCAGCATCAGCCCTTCCAATGAATATTCAGGACTGATTTCCTTCAGGATGGACTGGTAGGATCTCCTTGCAGGTCCAAGGGACTCTCAAGAATCTTCTGCAACACCACAGTTCAAAAGCATCAAATCTTTGGCGCTCAGCTTTCTTTGTAGTCCAACTCTCAAATTCATACAAGACTACTAGAAAAACCAAAGCTTTGACTAGACGGACCTTTGTTGGCTGAATGCAGGGATTGCGTTATTTTCAAGTCACTCCTGTTGTAAGAAGGCAAGCCTGGAGCACGTGGGTGCCCTTGTGTGTTATGTTTGGGATGGGAGTAAAGGAAAGCTAGTAATATCTAGTTTACTGGAAAAAAAAACAAGTGAGATCCTGCCGTACAATGCGCTGCTATAAATATTTGCTGGAGGGATTGGCTGACAAACAGTGATGCGCCGGAGCCAGCCCAGGGGCACTGACTGGTATGAGCCATGCATGCACATCTCTTCCCAACTTGACATCAGTGACGTGACACCAACAGCTTGAAATCGGAAGGGGCAGTATTGACACTGCAGTAATTGGCAGATCCTACAAATCGGGTCATTTGTCCCTGGAGGGCCAGTTGTCCAGACCTCCCACCATATCACTGCAGGCAAGTTACTCTAATGGAAGGTTGGATCATAATTGTGTCACTGAGTCTCCTCAGGCCACCATCACAAAATACCACAGACTGGGTGGCTGAAACAATAGACATTTTCTTTTCTTACAGTCCTGGAGACTAGAAGTCCAAAGTCGAGGTGTCAGCAGGGTTGGTTTCTGCTGAGGCTCCTGTCCTTGGCTTGCACGTGGCTGCCTTATCACTGCGTCCTCACATGGCCTTTCCTCTGTGCCTGCCCATCCCTGGCATCCCTTCCTCTTATTATACGGATACCAGTCTGGCTGAATTAAAGCTTACTCGTATGACCTCATTTGACCTTAATTACTCCTTAAAGGTCCAGTGTCCAAATACAATCACGTTGGGTGCTCTGGCTTGAGGTGCCTCTGGTCAGCACTCCCTGGAGCATGAGTCTTCCTTTCCAACAGTAACAGACAGCTCACCTCGGCCCTCCCACACCACCCTCGGCGTCTCCACCATCGGCTGCCTCCTGCCTGTTCTCCCATCAGTCCCTTCATCCGTCCACATGAACGGATTGGCAGCCTGGTCCCTGCACACACACAAACCACGGCAACTGTCACACCTCCTCGAGACAAGAGCCGGTCATGAGCGGACAGAGTGGGCTGACCCTGGGGAAGTGCTATTTGGGCTGAGGTCCGGACCACTGAATAGGGTTAGCTGAGTAGACAGGAGTTAAGCGTGGGTGACATAGAGCGAACGGCTGTGCAAAGGCCCTGAGGTCAAAAGGGCGAGGCTGTCTTTCCTCATTTGACCTGCTGTCTTCAGGCGGTGCTCCCTTCTTGGAAACGTCACCTGCCACGATCCCCCCCACCCCCCACTCTGATGAGTCCTGCTTGGTGGAGGTGGCAAGAGGCAAGAGAAAACTCATAGACCGGGAGAAGGTGGGGTGGGGGCTGGGGAGCGTGTTAAGAGGCTAGAGTCCTGGGTTAGTTTTTAAAAATCTTCAGTGTTTATTAAGAGAATGAGAACGTTGGGGGCTGAGAGACCGTGACCAGAGACAGTAGAACTTCCAGTATCAAGATTCAAGAGTGAAGCACTTCTGGGAGATGATGGAGGCTGAAGGGACCGATGGCCTACGGGAGGGTGCTGAGGTGAAGATCGCTGAAGGCAAGCAATTCAACAAAGGAAGAGCCTGGAGAGAGGCCAGCCTGGGAGTCAGTCGGAATATACGAGGAGAGGGCAGAAGAGCTGCAGGAAAGACCCCAACGGAGACCACAGGCCCCCCTGCCGGTCCCAGCTGAGCATGTAGGAGAAAGTTCGAGGAGAAAGTTGCAGTCTCTGACCCCGCTCCTTCCTGTTTTGCTGCCTCCAGTGGTGAACTGCGCTGCTGTTGGCAGGGGAACATAGCTAGGACCACGGTAAAGGCCAGGGTTTGGGGACTGAACTTTGACAAACGCCGGGAAAACAACACTCCAGATTGATTTATGTAAGAGATAAATATTTGTTTGCAAAACTAGGAGTACATGGGATTAAAAAAAGAGAAACATAAACTCGGGCATTACTAGTACTGACTGTACCCCGGTTTCCCGGCCACCCAGAGGCACCCCCAGAGGCAGAACTTAAACAGTAACAAACCACATGTCCTTGGCTGGCGCCCACCATGGCTGAGAACCAAGCCCTCTGCCCAGTGTTTCTCAATTTTTTTCTGGGAGCTTTGCACGAGTATCTCTAGAAGCTCACAATAGCCCTCTCTGGCCCCACTGGGAGTCCCACCACTCCACCCACATCCTGCTCCAGCTCATTCTATGAAGGGTCCTGATCGTGAGGCCCAGAAGTCACCTTCCCCAGGGCTGTTCTATCTTGAGGACTCTGGCGTCATTGTGTCCTGGGGCTTCCGCACTGGTGCCGCATCTTGCTGTTTCCTGGAAGGACACTGCTCCTGGGTCCCTCCGTTTAGTCCTGCGGGACCTCGTCCTGGTGGCCCTGGGCACCTGGGTTAATGTACTGAAGTGTGGAAGGGGACAGAGCTTTGCTCTGTGTTCTGGAAACTTTGACACACAGAAGTCATCCCCTGCTTCAGGTCACAGAGGGGACACTGTGTGATCACGTCTTCTTCATGATCTGAAAGTCAGCTCGGGTCCCTCTGGCCCTGGTGACTCACAGCTTGGACCCCTCTGTGCAAGCCCGAGGCACTCTCCAAGGTCCCCAGAGGAGGCTGGCATTCTCACAGTCACCTCGGGGCCAAAGCTCTTGGCATCACAGTCAGCTCAGCACGTGGGTCCCTCACCATCTCACACATGCCATTTTCTGTTCACACCATCTTGGCCCTGCTGTGAACCTCAGCTCATTCTTTGATTTTTATGAAAAACAAAAATACCCTGCCATTCATATTAGTGATCAGTGAGATGTGCTAGGCATTACTAAACACTTAGGGGGCAGATAGAGGTTTATATCACAGCAGCATGTGTGCATGCTAAGTCACTTCAGTCGTGTCTGACTCTTGGAGACCCCATGGATTGTAGCCCATTAGGCTCCACTGTCCATGCAATTCTCCAGGCAAGAATACTGGAGTGGGTTTCTATGCCCTCCTCCAGGGAATCTTCCCGACCCAGGGATTGAACTCGCATCTCTTATGTCTCCTGCATTTGCAGGTGGATTCTCTACCACTGGCGCCACCTGGGAAGCCCTTATCACAGCAGCATAAACTCATAAAGAGATTGGATTTCCTGCATCTTAAAAATAACCCACTAGCAATTGTACCTGGGTACACAGACTTTGCAAAACTGTTCAGCAATGTCTAGCCCAGCTGAAGCTTGCATACTATACCCTGACCCAGCAATTCCATCCCACAGGCATGCTATGAATATTCACCAAGATGTGTAGAATGACCCTATGCCCATAGTCCCAACAACAGCTTCAAATGAAAAAAATGCCCAAATGTCTGTCTACAAATGTCCATGCACATAGAAAGCGTATGTAGGTTGTGGTGTATTTATACGAGGGAACGCCCTACAGCAGAAAGGAGTGAAATACAAATAACAGGCAACAATGAAACTCACAACTCTTATGTTGACTGGGAGAAGTGAGACACCAAAGAGCAGATGGATTTTTGTATATTTCCATTTACACAAAACCAGGCAAATGAGTTCTGGCTGCTTGAGAGCAGGAGGGGTTGTTAAAGCAGAAGGAGGCATGAACAGGGGGTACTCAGGAGGTTCTGTTTCTCGATGGAGGTGCTGGTGACATGCAGAGTCACCCAGTGACAATTCACCAGTCCTGTTTGTTGGTCTCTAAGTCACAGGACATGAGCGGTCTTGCTGCCCTGGCTCCTGCCCCCTCAGGGTTCACTCTTCTGGGTTTCTCCCTCTCCCCTTCACACATTTTTTTTGCACAAAGAGATATTTGTCTCTGAGCCAGGTTCCTGCACCAGCCTTTAAGAATATAATTTCCCCCTGGAAGGGTTAGGTGGGCTTGGGGAGGGGCCCTCAGCCCAGCAGTGCCGCATGGTGGTTATGCCTGGTCCGGGTCATCACTAGCACACCTTTGGCCTCCGGGGCTTGCCAACTGGGCAGCCATAAAAAAGTGACTTGCCTGCTCTTTGCTGTCATCTCCTCTCCTGTGAAAAAGTGACAACGTTAGCACCGGCCTCAAAAGGCTGAGCGAGAGGATCAAGTGGACAAACACGTGACCAGCACCTAGACCACCACCTGGATGTGTGGCCATCACTGCTGCTCTGAACCCCTCACTTCACAGAGTATCCAATGAAAAGAGCTCCGTTTGGGGTTCTTTTCTTGCTCTCATACGGCCAGGCCAACTTCAGACTCCTGTATGGGTCCATGCAGCAGAGGGGCTGGATGTAATAGAGGCTGAGAACAGAATCAGGCCACAGGCACCAGGCTGCACTTGGAGTCTAGGCCTGCCTCCAATCTGAGCTTTATACCCTTCCTCTGCTAGTTCTTTCTCCAGAAGCAAATGGAGCCCAGCTGGACTCACCATTCCAGTCCACAAGCTGGTCCAGACCCAACTAAATTCCTTGAAGGGGTTCCAAATTAGCTGAAGCCAGGACCTTGCTACATACATTTTCTTTTTTTAAAATATCACTTATAACCGATCAATTTCTCTCTTCCTTCTTTATTTTACACACCCACAAGCATGCACACACACTTCATTCACAACTGGATTTTTAACTTTTGGCTGTACTGGGTCTTTGTTGCTGTTTGCACGGACTTTTCTCTAGTTGCAGCAAGCAGGGGCTATACTTCGTTTTGGTGCCTGGGCTTCTCATTGCCATAGCTCCTCTTGTTGCGGAGCGCAGGCTCTAGAGCACATGGGTTCAGGGTGGTGCACGGTCTCAGTTGCCCCGAGGCAGGTGAGATCTTCCTGGACCAAGGATTGAATCCATGTCCCCTGCATTGACCGGCAGATTTGTAAACACTGGACCACCAGGGAAGTCCTACTATTGTTATTTTTAAATACTTATGTATTCTGTAAATGTCTGTTTTAACTTCTAATAAGGCTCAATCTTCATAGATAAAACCCACACGACCAAAAGCTCTTTGGAATCCCCACTTTCAGAGTGCAAGGTGGGTCCTGAGGCCAAGAAGTTTGAGAGCCACTGAAGGAAAGCAGGAAGATGGTACTACATTCCCTCTCTCCCTCCCCTCCTCCGTTCCCCTCCTCCTCCTGGGCCTCCTGTCCCACAGCTTGAAGGGACCCTGGGGGTGGCCTGTCTCTAGCTTTTGCTTTGAGAGCCCTGCCTTGATCTGTTTCTGCTGGACTTCTGCAGGGACTTGAGGAAGACTTGGGGAATCTGAATGTATCTCAGCTCCCTGGAAAGCTGAGTCAGGCAGAACATTAAGAAGAGGGCTTCTCATTTCACATTCTGGGGTTAAGAGCATCACCTGCTGGAGGCTTCCCTGGTGGCTCAGGTAAAGAATCCATCTGCCGTGCGGGAGACACAGGAGATGCCGGTTCGACCTCTGAGTGGGGAAGATCCCCGGGAGCAGGAAATGGCAACCCACTCCAATATTCTTGCCTGGAGAATCTCATGGACAGAGGGGCCTGGCAGGCTGCAGTTCATAGAGTAGCAAAGAATTGGACGCAACTGAAGTGACTTAGCACGCACGCACTGCTGGAGGCAGAGAGTCTACCCCCTGGACCAAGAACCCAGGCAGGAAGACTTGGGAGTCTTCAGTGGGAATGTTTTGTTCTGATTACATCTTCTTTGGTAATAATTGAAAACGAAAGTTCTCACTTCTCCACAAAACAAGCCACCCATGCTAAGGGAGGGAAAGTATTCTTGGTAAGAAACGTTACTTTAGGAGACAGGAGAACACCTGTGGTTGAGGGGAGAGTCGGGACATGATCAGTAAGGAGGCTGGTGTGAAGCAGCCCCACCTCTGCAGGGGGGACACGGGGTGGGGTCCAGTTCAGAAAAGCACGTTAACTCTATTTGAACAACAACGTATGCAGCAAATCAAGCTGTAGGCATGCGGATAATGACAGAAGCAGGCAACCCAGAAGTCCCAGTGTTCAATTCTAATTCCTCCTTCATTTTTCAGGTGAGCATAAAGAGAAATTTTCTTCTCAAGAGTTGTTAGAAAAAAAAAAAAAGAGTTGTTAGACTTGAAGACCGAGAGAGGAAGCTGGCCACCTGGTTGGAACCCTAGTTCTGTCACTTGCTGTGTGAACTCCCCCTTACTCAGTCTCCCTACCTATAAAATGGGGATAAATAGCCCCACGACTTGAGCACTCTTTACATGTGAAATATTATTATTATTCAAGTAAGTCTCTATTAAGAGGTAGGCAGCTATGGTGGTGGTAGGGACATGAAAACTCTTACCCCCTGTCCCTGAAGTAATCAGGCCATCTTTCATCTGCGGCAGAAGAAAGTCCTTCTGTTTCTAGGAGGACATAGACGTACCCTTTCATGTTTGAATGATTCCAGTGTGGAGTTCGAGGAAGCTGTTTGGTCTCTGCCTTCAAGAACAAGCCAAATTGCAGCTAACAGTTTTTGTTTGGTGAATCCATGAGGCTGGAGGCAAGCAGGGGTAGAAGGAGCAATTGGAGATCTGAGAGGGTGGGAGAAAGGAATTACAGACTATAGTTGTCACGGAGAATCCAGAACTTATAATGCGCCTCTACCTTCAAAGCTGGGCTTCCCTGGTGGCTCAGTGGTAAAGAATCTGCCTGCCAATGCAGGAGACCCAGGTTCAATCCCCGGGTCATGAAGATCCCCTGGAGAAGGAAATGGCAACCCACTCCAGTATTTTTGCCTGGAAAATCCCATGGACAGAGGAGCCCGGTGGGCTGCAGTCCATCAAGTGGCAAGAGTCAGACATGACTTAGGGATGAAAACAACAATACCACCTTCAAGACCAGGGGTTGACATACAGGTTTGCACCCCACTGAAGCTAGCTGCATCACTTAAACTGGACAAATTGGATGGATTACCATGGCCACTTGGTATTTCCACATTTCCAACCTGCATCTCTTGCCCCAGTTTTGGCACCAAAGCCCCACATCCCAGACAAACCAGGATGATGATCACAAAGATCCCCATTCACTCCTTAAATATTAATGAGGAACTTCATTCATGTATGTGTGTGCTAAGTCACTTCAGTCGTGTCTGACTCTTTGCAACCCCATGGATTGTACCCCGCCAGGCTCCTCTGTCCATGGGGTTCTTCAGATAAGAATACTGGAGTAGGCTGCCATGCCCTCCTCCAGGGGATCTTTCCAACCCAGGGATCAAAACCACATCTCTTATGTCTCCTGTATGGCAGGCAGGTTCTTTACCACTAGCATCACCTAGGAAGCGCCCAAATTCTCATGACTCCTTCTCAGTAATGCCTGAATGATCATATTTGCTGGGAAAAAAAGAGGAAAACACCTCATGAGATGCTCTTTCAGATCCTGCTAACCAAGAACATCCACTGTGCTGCAGCCGCTTGGACCCCAACAGAGTTCACCACTGTTGGGTGCAGTTGTAAGAGTAATTTACCAACATCCTCCTCCACCTTATCCCTTCCCTGATTTAGCAGGAAGATATTTGTCAAAGCTCCTTGTGGAGGTGGGGAGGAAGAGGGAGATAAATGATGTGGACCAATATGACTGGCCATAGGAGCCCTGATGAGGGAGCACTAGCCCAGTGAGGGAGCACTCCATCACTTATACAAGCCCCCCAGCTCTTCCATCCTTATCTGCCTGGGGTGCTCTGCTCAAGCAGAGATTCCTTGCTGGGTAGGAAGTGGTCTGGATGACTTGGATTTTCCAAAGCTAAAGTTCTGAGGCTCCAAATGCCAGGAAAGTCTCTCTTGGCCCAGGCATAGTGTCCACGGATGAGCCTTTGTGGGTGTTTCTAGACACTTTCCCTAGTTTGAGTCATCCCCATTGCCCAGGGCCTTCAGGATTGGTGGCTGCCCTGATGCAGCTAGCTCTGAATTAAGAGAGAGGAGCTAGACTAGCACCAGACAACATCCACTGGAGTGAAGGTAGACCTACACGTTTGGCCTGGAGTGGTCCTCTTGGACAAGTCCAGGGAACAGCCTTGTCATGTCCATTGTGTGCTTCAGTGACAGGTAGCTGAATCGGACCGGATAACTGAAGAGAAGCAGGGATGTGTTGGAAGGACATGGACACTTTCAGAGACTCAAGGGAAAGCCAGAGAACCAACTTGAAAACAATGGAACAAGGCCATGACGAAGCTGTAGTCTCTTTGGGGTCCACTGTCCACTTGAATCAGCTCCAACTATCTTCAGTCTCTCTGTGAAAGATCAAATTCCCAGAGGAAAGTCGGATAGGCCAGCTTTTGTTACATGTCTGCCCCTTTACTGGGCAACATTATTGATGGTACCTAATGGCAGAGGGCAGGGGAGGAGAAGAGTTATTTTATCAGGAGAGGATGCCATGGATGATGGGTAGGAAAAGTATTAGATGTCCCTTACAGGAAGACCCAGAGGCAAATCTGCTCAGAGAGATGGCCTTGGAGCCCACCTGGATGATAGAAGAAGAGGTTGGAGGTGGGCTTAGGAGTTCAGGGCAAAACTGATAGTGTGGCAGAGAGCATACTATCAGAAATTGTTTCATTAAAACATTGGTGATATTCTTATCAAAGAAACTAAGAAATGACAGAAAAGTCTAGGCAGAGAATTTTTAAAACCATCTTTAATTCCACTACTGAGATATGACCACACTTAATCCTTGAGGGTGACTTTGACCTTGATGTTTAAGCACCAGTAACTGCTAGAGGAATATTTTTTGCCACTGGCCTAATAAATGACTTAGCTGTCACACCTAGTGAGAGACAGAGGAGACCCCTTTGGGCACACAGTTCTAACAATACTGGGGACCAAGCATCCACTTGCCCTCCATCCCATAGAAAGTTCAATCTGGACACCAGCCAAGGTGGCAGAAGCTTCCCCAGACATGGTCCTATATAAGGAAAGCCCCTCATCTCCATTGTACAAATGTTGAAGGAATCTTCTTGTGTTTATGCTGCAGTGAACTGTGACTCTAGATTGTTCCTGTGGGTTTCTGCAGGTTCTAATGAATTCTACATTGCCCTTCTGACATGAATAGATCACATTTCCCTCTGATCTTTAAAGAGGTCACTACCTTTGTTAAGTCACTTGAAATGATGTCAAGAATATGCATCATGATAAAGAGTGCAGTTACTAGGAGGATGGAATCATGGGGGAATCCTAGTTAAAATAAAGCTATAGCTATCTTCATAATCTGTCATGTATAATACAGATGTGTGCATACTTAAATTCCTGAACCTATATATTTATGAATTTAAAACTGAGAGCTTGCTTGTTTTGACCTTTGCTGACATTTGCTAAGGGATGGAATTTGCGGTGATATAAAAGTTCAAAGTCCATCCCTTGGAACTAGAGAAATCTGAACAGTTCCTCAATGAACCCTCAGGAAGAGAACAGGCCATATTCCTATTAACAGAGTTTACCTTCAGAATTGGATGGAATCTCTCTTGAAAGACTTCACCATTTGTCCACAGAGGAGTACTACTCCTCTATGTTTTTCTAACTCAACCCATGTGTCTCAGACTCCAGCCTCCCCATTCTAGCATCTTCAGGGAAATTTGTTTTCTTTACTAAAATGCTTCATCTCTACAGAAAGGGAGTTCCTAGGTCAAGACTGGGGACTACTGGACTTGGTCTAGTGATACACAAGGGACTTTGGCAGAGGGAACTCTTTCTTCACGTATTTCTTCTATGAGACTTTCATGAGCTCCTTTAATTCTCTCATTTCTTATCGTTGTTCTTCAGGAGTCTGCATTAGTCCTCTTCATTTTTTCAATCTATTTCTCCTCTTGAATGATCTAGCCCACTCAAGATCCTGAATTTTATTTACCTCTGACTCAGCTTTCTCTCAAGTTCCAGACCCACTTACCCACACGGTACTCCACATTTCTACCTTAAAGTTGTCACCAGCACCTCAAACTCAGCATGTCCTCCAAGCTTACTTTTCTTCCTGTGTTTCTTATCTCAGTCAATGGCACCACAACTCGGTCAAGCTAGAAACTTGAGTCATTACACCTCCCTCACTCTATCCTCATTCTGTTCACTAAATGCTATTTAATTTTATTCATTTCGTGAATCAATTTTAACCTCCTATTCTATACCAGACATCGTGTTGAGGATCTAATGGTGAGCAAAAATAATTGGTTCCTGCCCTCACGGAGCTTACAGTCCAATTGGGGAAACAGACAAAAGATGTTATGAAAGACACATGTGGACTGTTAAGTATATACTCTGGGCAACAGGGAAGCCCTTGAAGGAAGGACTAAAGAGCTAAGAGAAGAGCTAAAGAATGCCTTAGGGGTTAACTAGATCAACGGCTGGGGTGGGGCGTTCAACTTCTAAGCAGAACACTGTCCAGAAGGAGGTGGAATAAGAGAGACTTCAAGGAAGCCTTTGTGGCTCATGCAGAACAAGTTGCAGGAGTAATGATAACAGAAGAGACTGGAGAGGTAGGCAGAGGCCCTACTGTTCAACATCTTATAAGGATGTTGGGCCTTCTCCTAAGAGGACAGAGAAGAATCTGAAGACTCTGAGGGGAGGGTAGAGTCAAAGGGTAGTAGATTTATGTATGAACATCATTCTGGCTACAACATAGAGAGTGGATTAGGTAGCGCCTGAGCGGATGTGGGAGGGTAGAGGAAGACAGCCCATTGGCCTCCTTCCTGCCACTCCGACGACCATGGTCCCCAGCCCTGAATTTGCCTGTCTCCTGCCTTCCAGCAGAAGACATTGCTACTGTCTTCACCTTCAGCGTGGCTTACCTTTCAACTTCTCTCAACAGAAAGGAAAACCAGTGAGTCTACACTGTGTTCAAAGTAAAGTTCAAACGCCCTAACTGGCCAAAAGTCCCTTTAAACCCGGCCCTTGTCTCCCTCTCCAGTGCCACCTCCAACCACTTGTCCTCAAGTACCCTAGGCCTTGGTCCACTAAGAGAGAATTTGCGAGGCAGAGAGCAGTTTGAGGGGAATGGCTCAGAGGAGCAGAAGTACCTGAGCCAAGGCTGAGGGCTGAGCTCCAGGTCCAGTGTGTTGACCCAGCTGGGAGCATAGAAAACTGGCCCAAGTCGGGGTTTCAGACACTTGGTTTCAGGCAACTTCAGGCAGTTGGCTCTGAGTATCAAGGACCAACACTTGGGAAGCACTTGGGAATAGGGCATCTGGCAGCTTGGATGTAAGACCAGAGGCATAGTTGCTAGGAGGTGGTGACAAGGACAAGACTCTGAGCTTTGAGAGATGGGAGCTTAAGAGCAGGACCCTGGTCACAGGAGAACTGAGGTCCTAGGATAGCCAGGATGCCAGCTGATAAAGAATGGGCAGGACCCAGAGATGGGGGGCTCAGAAGGTCAAGGACAAAGGCTGACTCCAGGTTAGCTTGGTAAGGAGAACCCCTGGGGAGCTCTTAATACTCTACTAATAAAGGAATAGAAGCCAGAATGAATCCTAGAGTATAAGGGCAAGGCTAGATGTCAAGGCTGGAGCGAGAAGGTCCTGACGGAAGGAGTCAGGCAGCTCCTTCTATCCTACGCACTAAGATCTTCATTGATCTTAGTGTGGCTAATCCAGAGGACACACACACACAAGAGCAGGACGATTTAGCCCGATGAACCCCAAGGAACTGTGATGATGCGGGGGGCCCACCCCACTTCAAGGTGAATGAAATCTTAACATTAGGGTGGTTCTGAGAGGAGCTCTGTAACTCTAAGGAGGGCCTCTGGAGAGCTTGACTGTGTACAGTTCTCATGGTAACCGAGAGACTATGACATACTTAAAGAGGGTGGTGAGGTCATAGAAGCCAAGCTTTAAAGTAAGTGAACCATGTGCGCCTCATTTATTTTTAAAAGAAACCTCTGAGAAGAGCTTAGAACAATTTTTTCCCCCCCGAGTGCCATTTCCCAAAGGTACTCACAGAACAATAAGGTGTGACTGGAATGGCTGCACTGAGTTGTCTTTTGGACAGTGTCAGAAGGGACATCAAGAAGGTGGACAGAGAACTGAGGCAGCTGAGATGCATCGACGAGCTGAGCGCACGCTGCCTGTGCGACCTGTACATGCACCCGTACTGCTGCTGCGACCTGCACCCCTACCCCTACTGCCTCTGCTACTCCAAGCGAGCGCGCTCCTGCGGCCTGTGCGACCTCTACCCGTGCTGCCTGTGTGACGTTAAGCTTTACTGTCTTCGCCCGTCTCTCAGAAGTTTGGAGAGGAAAGCCATTAGAGCCATAGAGGACGAGAAGAGAGAGCTTGCCAAGTAAGACAACATCCTCAGGTTTTTATAGTTGGTGTGTTAGCCTCCTAGGTTGGAATAAGGGAGGAGAGGGTGGCAATCGATACGTGAACATAGATGAACCAGGTTCAAGATAATGACTCTGGTGACACAGAAAAGATTTAAGAACAGAAGAGTAAAGGGGTCCATAATGGGAATTGTAAGATTCTCAAAAGACAGTGTAATGATGTCGATTGGCAAGGTTGTTTTCGGCTTATGGCAGGAGCGCCAAGGTGATAAATAATGTGGCTTTAATGAGGGAAAGAAACAGGGGGTGTCGTTAAAAAGCTATTGGGAGCAGCAAACTAAACATTTTTTCTGGTTATGAGTAAAGTGATTTGAGTGTATTTCGGCTTACAGAAATGACTATGGGAGAAGTAATAATAATTGATCAAGTCAAACGTTTGCCAGAGGCTTTAAGAGCAGGGGAGCAAATTGAACAATAAAGGCATTTATTTGGTTTTGTAGGAAATCCTTTCTCCTATTCTCCAACTCTTGATGACTTCAAATTCATCTGGTATTGGGTTTATTGTCTGCCTCCCCCTTCAACTATAGGAAAGATTGTGTAAAGAAATTATAGAACTGAAGCCACAGTATTCAGAATACAGTTGAAAAGGTTTTAATTGAACTGGATAATGTTAAATGCACTTTACAAGTTTTTTTGGTTTTCATCATATTTTACTTTTTGCCTAAGAAAACTTTTTCTGTCTATGTATGCCGTTTTAGTCTGTAACTATGATAGAAAAAAATAGTTGAAAGCACTGTCAGCTGGTTAAATTATGGTACATTCGTACGCTGGGATAGTATGTAGCTGTAAAAAGAACTGATAAAGAATTTTAAGTATTGTCATACTAAGTGAAAAAAGCAAGGTGCAGAAAAACTACTTAATATGCTACTATTTTTTAACAGATGGACACAAATAGATGATCTTTTTATTTAATTATATTTGACATAACATTGTGTAAATTTAAGGTGTACAACGTTGCTAACTTGATACATTTACATATTATAATATGATTGCCATTGTAGCAATAATTAGCATCTCTAATCCCCAGGCTACACAGGGGCTTCCCTAGTGGCTCAGTGGTAAAAAATCTGTCTGCCAGTGCAGGAGATGAGGGTTCGATCCCCGGGTTGGGAAGATTCCCTGGAGAAGGAAATGGCAACCCACTCCAGTACTCTTGCCTGGGAAATCCCTGGACAGAGGAGCCTGGCGGGCTACAGCCCATGGGGTCGCAAAGAGTTACACAGGACTTAGTGACTAAAGAACAACAACAACAAATTGTGTTACATAATTATTTCTTTTTAGTGATTGGATTAATTAAGTCCTGGCCTCTTATCCAGTTTGATGATTATAATACAATATTTCATCTATATTTACTATACTGTGCATTAGATCTCTAGGACTTACTACTCATTGCCAATTTGTATCCTTAAACAACGTCCTTCTTATCCCAGTGATAGATTAATAGATTAGATGATAGATTAGACAGATAGACAGATACATTAATAGATGAATAGACAGACAGGAAGAATGAAAAAGGAGGGAAGGAAAGAAGGAAGGAAGGGGAGAAAGGAGAAGGAGAGAGAGGAAGAAAGAAAGAAAAAGAAAGATGACGATGGGTGGATGGATGAAGACAGAAAGAGACAGAATGAAGCCCTTGACAGTAGTGACAGTGATGATTCCCTGGAATGGGGCAATAGAGCAATTATTGTCTAGGTCATCAGTCAGCAAAGGTCAGTAATGAACTTCCTTCAATAGTCTGAGATGGGACCATTGCTATAAACTCATCTACACTCAATCTGAACCAATTTTAATTTTTATCCCATCAGGTATCAAGTTATATAAATTTCATGCAAGGGTCCTTTTTTAAATATTTGGTCTAAATGAAGGGTTACTTGTGAGTAGTCTGTGTCTACTTCCCCATGCCTCTGACTATTCAAATACCCTTGCTCCAAGTCTGCTCAGCCTCTGCCTCCTGGCTGTCCTATTCTCCAGACTGTCCAGGTGAGTTCTTCACCACCTAGGCACCCTCCACCTGGGAGTCCCAGTGACCCACTCTGGGAGTCTCTACTCCCAGATCTGCAGTAGACACTTCAAGCTTAAATCTCAGCAGTGTGGTTTATACAAGAGGTAATGTTTTCTATGGTTTGTGATACTCTTCCTAACAATGTCTGGATTTTTTGCTAATTTTTTTTCCTGTTGCCTGCAGCAGTATATGGAGCTGCTGATGTCTTCTGGGATCTCTGAACTGATAATCCTGAGTCCATTTCAGAAATGATCTCAGGTCTGCCCTCTTCCCAGCTATTTTTCTTCCTACTCAGACCACCTTGGGAAACTCTCCTATGCTCTATTTCTTTCTTTTGTTTTTTTTTTTTTATGCTCTATTTCTAACAGTTTGACATTTCACTGTCCTGAAAAGCTTAGAGTTACCTGCAAACCTAAATATTCAAATTTCTGAATATGAATGAAAATGTTAAAGCCTGGTCCAGCTCTAGTCCCAGAGGACTCCCACTATTATTTTTTTTTCAGTGAAATGTCTCTTTTCTTATCTCTCAGCTCCCAATCCATGACTGAATGGATTCAGAAATATCATGTTGATTCGATTTTTAAAAAACAATCTTTGGTGTGAAACCTTCCCAAGGCTTTTAGAATTTAGAAAGCATATGCACGTGACCTTTTACCCCTTAAAGCAAAATATGACATGTCCTCTTAGATGCCAGGACATGTTATCCAGAAGATTCTGTGCCCAATGGAGAAGATTCCTTGGTCTAGAGTTGCCATGGCCCCATTGGAATTGTTTTTCTGTGTCAGAGTCTATGTGCTGTCTTTGGGTGTTCCGTTAATAATGGGCAAGAAGTTTTGGCAGACCATATAATTTCCCCAAAAACTCATTTGAGCCTTCCTGAGTATTTGATTGGTGTGTATTTGATTGTGTGTGTGTGTATGTTGTGTGTTTTTAGTCTGGGTACAGAAGGTCCAAATTCTTTCCATTGTTTACTGAGCAGCTACTTCTAAAGACACCTTGGCAGTATCTTCAATAGTGGAGACCCAAGTAACTTCCATTTCATTAGCTTCTTTGAAATTCCTTTCTCCTTCCAAAATTACTTTTGTACTCCAAGCACCAGCCTTTTCCCTGACTCTTCCTTCCTTCCTTTTCTGAATTGAGAGAGACTGAAGTTACTTTGTTTCATTTCTCTTGTAGGAAACCATGCGACCAGCCTGATGTAAGTTTGCACTTGATTCACCCCCACATTTCGCCGGCTTCCTGTCCTCTATATGCAAATGGTAGAAACAAAGCCAGCCCCTCCTCAACCCTGCCCTTAGAAGTGAAATTGCACAGTCGTGTGCGACTCTTTGCAATCCCATGGACTGTAGTTTACCAGGCTCCTCCTTCCATGGAATTTTCCAGGCAAGAGTATTGGAGTGGCTTGCCATTTCCTTCTCCAGGGGATCTTCCCGATGCGGGAATCGAACCCCGGTCTCCCACATTGCAGGCAGATGCTTTACCCTCTGGGTAAGAGCCATCCTGCCCTTAGGAGTTCATTATCTTATTATAGTTTATATAGGAGTGGCTCTAACACCTGGCTCTGGTGTTCGTGGGCAAATGAACCTTGATTTGCAGCTGCACTTAGGAATGCCCTAGGCTCAACGCTGGGCCCTTTGCAGGTACCTGGAAATTCATCCTGAGACTGCTTCTGTCCACTCATCCAAGTATCCTTGGTTGACCTACAGCTCAAGAAGTTCCCTTAAAAAAAACCCCCACCTCAGAGGCATCATCTTCTGAGAACTTCAGAAACCAGCCTTCTCATTTCCTTTTACCCCTCACACTCTGAGTATGAAGTTCTCCCTGCATCACCCTCACTGGGGGAGGCTGATGACTGTCAGCCCTCAGAGCGCATTCTTTGTGGTTTAGCAGTGCCTCCCTGGGCTTTAAGCCCTCGGGCAAATCATTCCACTCCCCCCAACCCACCTCATTCTCTGACCCAAAGATCAGGGCATAGGCACACCGTGGGAAGCCAGCAAAGAGGAACCCAGGAGCTCCACGGCTTTACCTTACGGCTGGTGGCAGGCTGACTCTCCCACTGAGAGGAGAGCTTGCTGTTTCCCTCTGTGACCTTGCAGAGCTGGAAGCAAGTTGGGCGCCTCGGTCCGCTCTCACCGCAATCTCTTTGTACCCACAGGTCTCAGGGCCCAGGCACCCAGGGCAGCAGGAGCAGGAGTTGCTGCCCCTGTAAGCCAAGTGCATGTCCATTATTTGGCCTTCGTGTTTAATGACACGGGACATGGGGCTTGGCCGCTTAAAGCCTCGTATTTCAGGGAAGTCTGTGTAAGGAGCCTGATGAAGAGACTTACCTAGCATGTCATCTTCATTTAACCCTTGCAACATCTTGGCCAACTCATAGATGATGAAATAGAGTCAGGGCAACATTCTTGATCATCAGGATATGGGAGAGCCGGGACTTAAGGCCAGGTTTGCCCGAGTCTGGAATCCATGTGCTTAACTGCCTGGTCACCAGTGGTCAGAGTGACCTCCCGACTGAAATGAGCAGCCAGCATCACCTGGAACTTGTTAGAAATGCAAATTCTTGGTTCCCTCCTCAGATCAGCTGAATCAGAAACTCTGGGGGTGGGGCCCAGACACCTGTGTTTGAACAAGTACCATAGGTGTTCAGTCACACCTGTGTGGTACTACCCTGCTCCCGCTGAGGGACATACTTCTCCAAAATCAGGAGACAGACAAGGCAAGGAAACAGGAAGAGGGAGAAGAAGAGGGAAAGATGTGTTGGAAAGGAACAAGTAAGCTTAACGGGTTACTGGCAGGGGTCTGTTAGGAGAAAAAAGTAACTAGAGGAAGGTCAGCCACCCTCTGGCTCAGTGTAGAGACTGGCGTTCTCGTCATCCTCTTTACCTTATTCGCCCCTCGGCAGAAAACTGATTCATCTCTTTGTGAAGACAGCTGGCAGTGTCACTCCCCTTTGCTCTGGGCAGAATCACATTCAGGAGCGTGGTCATGCCTTCAGGTGAAATCCAGTTTCAGTTGGGAGGAGAGGTGACACCCCAGAGTGGCCGACAAACAGCACTGCCCACTCGCTCTGCCCCGGTTTCCCTAAGAGGCTTCTGCCACCCACCAAAGAGGCTGACTTGCCTCTGCTGACCGTGACTAACCTCTGCCCTCACGGTCACAGTAAAGCAGGCCATCTCCCTTTACCCAGAACCTCACAGAGCCAAGGAAAATCTCATGTAGGGTGACGGTACATTGCCAGGCAGGAGTCAGGTTGCAAGTTCGGAGTTGAATCTAATGACTAAAATGAGGCTCCTGCAATTTCTCCTAAACCCACACATCCCCACAGGTCACACCTGACCTAGGAGCAAAAGGAAGAAGAAATCTGATCCAGCCTAGACTTCTGGGGCAATTTCCTGAAGACCCACATTTGTGAGACCCCCGTGCATCTGCTGCAGTAGAGAGGGGGCCAGAGTGACAGGAATAGTGGAAGAGGGGGAAACCTAAGAAAAACCCAAAGCAAACATGAATTTATACCCCAGGATTCAGATTGCTGAGAGGAGGAGATGGATCTGGGAGCTGGCTTTGGCTTGTAGATCGGGTTCCCAGATCCATCTCCTGCAGAAGGCAAGAGGGCTTTTGTGGGTATGTTAAAAAAGAAAAAATAGTCCATCTTTTTGCTTATCTGTACTTTGAATTTCCTGGGCTTACCAGGTGGCGCTAGTGGTAAAGAACCCGTCTGTCAATTCAGGAGACATAAGAGACTCAGGTTCTATCCCTGGGTTAGGAAGATCCCCTAGAGAAGGGAATGGCTACCCACTCCAGTGTTGTTGCCTGGAGAATCCCATGGACAGAGGAGCCAGGCGAGCTACAGTCCATGGGGTCACAGGGTCGGCCATGCTTGAAGCGACTGAGCACAGCACATTTTGAGTTTTCTGCAATGAACTTGTGTAACTTATGTAACAAAAAGCTGCAAGTGTATAAACAAAATTCAGCATTAAAAGTCAGAATAGAAAATGTATCTCAGATTAATCACCCAATCAGAGTCCAGACTCCTCAAAGCAGAAGAGATTCTAGAAAGCACACACACCAAGACCTCCCTTTGGAGGCCAAAGATGCAAGATTTGCCAGGAGTGGCTCTTAGAATACAGATTATTATTTTTTTTAATGTTAAGGGAGTAAAAAGAAGAGCATTTCAGAGCATTAGGTTGTCTTTGGAAGGATCAGGCAATTAGAAAGAAAGTGGTCCCTGAGGAGCCCCAGAGCAGGCAGGGCTGATGCCAGGCCTCCGAGACTGAGTGGGTCCTCATGCCGAGAGCTCAGTTTAACTGATGGTTAAAATCATAACCTTAGCATTAAACAGGCCTGGATTTGAATCTAGGCTCTGCACTCACCACCTTCAGCATCTCCCCAACTACAAAACAGTGACAATTCCACCTGCGTGACTGGGTTCTCGTGCAGGTCAAACGAAACAATGCCTCCAATGGCTTAGTACTTCCCATGACACATTGTGGGACACACACACACACACAACAGACAAAAGCCTAACATGCTAACCGTGCTCGGAGCACTAGTATAGATCCTTTACGTTCATCAGCTAATCTGTCTCATGAAACGCCTAGAAATGGGTTACTGGTATCATCCCAGATATACAGATGAGGAAACTGAGGCAAAGAGAGGTTAAGGAGCCTGCCCATGTTTCCATAACTAAAAAGAGGAGGAGTTGAAATTTAAATGCAAGAGAAAGTGCTGATCATTTTGTAATGGACAAAGTATCAAATCACTATGTTGTGCACTAGGAATGTTGTAGGTCAATTATACTTTAGAAAAACCCAACTAACAAACCAACCAGACAGACAGAAAAAGAGATCAGATAGTTACTAGAGGGGTGGGAAAGGGGGAGGATTGGATAAAGGTGGTCGAAAGGTACAAACTTTCAATTATAAGGTAAATAATACTAGGCATGTAATATACAATACGATTAATTAACAGTGCTGTAGGTTGTATATGAAAGTTAAGAGACTAAATCCTAAGTGTTCTCATCACAAGGAAAAAGATCTTTCTGTTTAATTCGGTATCTATATGAAGTGATAGATAATCACTAAACTTACTGAGATAATCATTTCACGATGTATTTAAGTCAAATCATTATGCTGTACACCTTAAATTTACAATGCTCTATGTCAATTATCTCTCAATAAACCTGGAAAGAAAAAGAATTAAACAAAAAAATAAACTTCCAGAGAAAGATCTGGAAGACCACTCACTGATAGTTAACAGGGGTTTACCTGTGGGAGGGTGTGGTTTCCAAGGACTCTCATTTTTCACTTCACACACTTCTGTAAAGTTTGACTCCTCACAGTGACTGGTATTTACTTCTGCTGGTTTTTTTTTAATAGAGGTTAAGATGTTGCTTGTCCAGTTGTGTCTGAGTTCCGCGGTCTGAGCTTCTCCCTCCCACCCGTTCCTTTTCCTAACCTCCAGACTGAGAAGAACGACAAATAGAATTCTGGCCTCCTCTTGCTGTAGTAGTAACATTTTAGGATCGGTGAACGTGTGCGGCTTCGAACCGGATCAAGTCAAGGTTCGCGTGAAGGACGGAAAGGTGTGTGTGTCGGCCGAGCGCGAGAACAGATACGACTGCCTGGGGTCGAAAAAATACAGCTACATGAACATCTGCAAAGAGTTCAGCTTGCCCCCGTGCGTGGACGAGAAGGACGTGACATACTCCTACGGGCTCGGCAGCTGCGTCAAGATCGAGTCTCCCTGCTACCCTTGCACGTCTCCCTGTAACCCCTGTAGCCCCTGTAGCCCCTGTAGCCCCTGCAGCCCCTGTAGCCCCTGTAACCCCTGTAACCCCTGCGGCCCCTGTAACCCCTGTAACCCCTGTGACCCCTGTAACCCCTGTTATCCTTGTGGGAGCCGGTTTTCCTGTAGGAAGATGATCTTGTAAAGTGTAGGAACCTAGGACTTATAGAAGTCATGTATCCAGCCAGGCAGCTCTTCCAGTGTTTCTCTCCCCCTTCCCATGGCCCATGTTATTCGAGAACATAGGAGACTGAATACATAACAGCAACGCACTGGTGTGTGCAAGTCTTTTGGTTCAACCCCCACTGCCGAGCCCCACCTGGTTAGTGGGCATCGGAAGGATGAAGGGATGGGCACGGAAGGTGAATGGTGAAGTCTGCCCTCCCGTGTGCTTCTTCACACCCCGCCAATGCCAAATGGAAAAAGATATTTTGTGGGTGGGCATCCTCACATGTTGCTTTTCCAAATGAGTCAGTGACATGGCCTAGTCCAGAAATTAAACAGTCAAAGCAGAAAATGAGACTAGTTAGGGTTGAAGACAAGCACTTTTTCAAAGCTGCTATGGTAGGGAGCACTGGGGAGAAAGTGACTCCCCAAGGGACACGTGGTTGGGTTTTGACTGGGGGCAACGAACAGAGTACAAAGGTACGGGGTTGGGGGGGCAAGCCCGCTGACAGAGGGTAGGGCGGCCATACAGCTGCTGTTTCTCAACATTCCTGAGATTGGGGGGAAGGGCCAGCTCTGGCTCAGGGTGGTTTGCAAAATCCTCAGGATTTATTTCAACTATGCTTTCCTCAGTCCCTAAAACTCCTTCAGGGCACAGAAGTTCAGCCCAACGTTCATGAGTGGAAAGTACAGCTTTCAAAAAATGATAGCGTAGTTCCCCTGAATTTGGATCCTCACGGACATAGCCCATGAGTCACTCTCGACCGCCAAGACAGAAATAAGTGTAAAGAAGAGGGAGATGACGGGGCGGGGTCAGGATGAGGACATGGGCTGGTTTCACGTCTGACTTTTACAAGGAACATAAAACCTACACGTTTGCAGAGTAAGTCTCTTTACTAGTCTCAGCTGCACATGGGTTAAAGCCTGGGCTGCACACGGGAATCTCTTGGGAACCTTTAAAAACATGGATGCCAAACCATAAAGAGAAAAAAGACAAACCACACACACAATGCACCAGAGAAAACAAAAAAATTAAGAAAATGTTTTTAAAAAGAAAAAAAAAAATACATTGAGATTTTTAAAAGTCTCCCCAGGTAAAACTCTGAGTCACACAGGTAAGGTTGAGAAACTCTGGATGATATCGTAAAACTCTCCCAGTCCTGTCTCTTTAAAAGTTTCCTTCAAGGTTAAAAAATATTGGTGATAGAAAACATATTTTGCTTTTAGTTGAGGGAAATAATGGCCTGCTAATACAGGTGGTAGATAAAAAATATTGAACATTTCAAAAATGTATTACCTAGCAACTAGATATAAATGAATGTCTGTGTGTACCAAATGATAGTTACCTTTATAAGTGTCTTGCTACACTTTGATTACATGTTCATAAATATTCTAGTTTCTAAGTAACACATTTTTAAAATGGATTTTGAAAAAATTTCATGCTGTTGGGTCAATGGAATCCGGCTGGGGTCTTAAATAAGTGGGAATCCCTGTCCTCTGGAGGGTACCATTCCAGGACATGCCTGGTGACGGTTCATGCTTTTATTCACCTACCCACCTGCTCACCTTCTTGTTAGTCTAGATTCATTCATTTACTAACCTGCCAGCCAGACTTATCAGTTTAAATGCCAGATACTGTGTTCTATACCCTCTTCACCAATGCCTCAAATTCAAGAAGGTGCTTGGAGAGATTGGGAGAGGAGGGGGTTCTGAAGAAACTGAATTTATAAGGATTAGGAGAGGCCGGCAGGGCATTCTGGATGCACCTTGGGCATTTCTGAAAAATGCACTGAAAATGCACTGAAAATTGCCTCATAGGATCCCTCAGGGAAGCCGGAGGCCATCCCTCAGCTGGAAGCCTGGCCTTCGGTGGTGGGTTAGTTGCCTGTATCTGCCATCATCCTCACAGGGAAAACTGATATAAAGGCAAGGGTTTGTCTATTGAGTACCTGCAATGACAGTACCAGGAGCTGTTGTCAATGAGAAATACCTTTCCAGGAGCTTTGTTCAGTGAAGGCAAGACTAACACCATGATACAATTGTCAAGGGCTTTAGGTGTGCTTCAGATAAGTCAGTAACAGCAAGGGTCCTGGAGCCAGGATGCCAGACAGGGCATTTGAAAGCCAGCATTCACTGTTCTATAGAAACTGGTCCATCACTTAGAATTCCTTCTAGCAGGTCATCTTTCTCTCTACACTGTAGAGAGTGCTCCCAAGGTTGTGGGCATGACCCTGTGTGGCTGGAATAACTTCTGCTTTTGGTGGAATAGGGACCACCAAGCATCAGAATATTTGAAAGTTCAATCTGGAAGGTTCTGGGGGGTGGGTGGCAATACTCCTTTTCTTCTAAAACTTCAGTGAAAACTAAATTTTCATACACTAAGAAAAATGTCCAATTAAAAAAATGGCCAGAGAAAAGTTTTACTTAGTGATTTTTTTAAATAAAACAATCATTTTTCTAACATTCATGAATTTGTAGGTCAGAAATTTAGGAAGGGTGAGTAGGATGTCTTGTCTTTGCTTCATTTGGGAAAATTCAGGTGACTGGAGTCTTCTAGAGGCTTCTTCATTCATCATCTGGCACCAGGCTGGGATGATTGCAGGGCTGGGCTGGGATTTCAGGGGAAGAGTCTTACAATGGTATATAAAATGTCACACTGTTTTATACACATAAATAAAAGTTTTTATTGAAAACAATACAACATGAATGATAATATTCAGCATCAAAAATGTTTCCATTAACAGGAGTGTAAATTGATTCAGCCACTATGGAAGACAGTATGGAGATTCCTTAAAAAATTAGGATTAAAGCCACCATATGACCCAGCAATCCCACTCCTAGGCATATACCTTGAGGAAACCAAAATTGAAAGAGACACATGCATCCTGTTGTTCATTGCAGCATTGTTTACAATAGCTAGAACATGGAAGCCACCTAGATGTCCATCGACAGATGAATGGGTGAAGAAGTTGTGGTACATACACATGGTGGAATATTACTTTGCCATAAAAAGGAACGCATTAAGTCAGCTCTAATGAGGTGGATGAACCTAGAACCTATTATACAGAGTGAAGCAAGTCAGAAAGAGAAAGATAAATATCGTAGTCTAATGCATATATACAGAATCTAGAAAAATGGTACTTAAGAATTTACTTACAGGGCAGCAATGGAGAAACAGACATAGAGAACAGACTTGTGGACATGGAGAGAGGGGAGGAGAGGGTGAGATGTATGGAAAGAGTAACACGGAAACTTACATTACCATATGTAAAATAGACAGCCAACAGGAACTTGCTGTTTGGCTCAGGAAACTCAAACAGGGGCTCTGTATCAATCTAGAGGGGTGGGATGGGGAGGAAGACAGGAGGGAGGTTGAAAAGGGAGGGGATATATGTGCACCTATGGCTGATTCATGTTGAGGTTAGACAAAAAACAACAACATTCTATAAAGCAATTATCCTTCAATAAAATTAAAAAAAAAAAAATGTTTCCACTAAGGGAACATTTGAAATTAACACTGAATTAAAGGGGAGGGATGAAAAAGGAAGTGACAACCCACTCCAGTATTCTTGCCTGGGAAATCCCACAGAGGAGCCCAGTGGGCTGCAGTCCATGGAGTCACAAAAGAGTTGGGCACAGTTTAGCGACTAAACAACAAAGAGAGTAGGGATAAAACAGAAGCTTGGGACGAACATACACAATTATACATAAAATAGACAACCAACAAGAATCTACTGTACAGCATAGGGAACTCTACTCCATATTCTGTGATAAGCCTGTAAGAGAAAAGAATTTAAAAAAGATTGAATATATGTATAACCAAATCACCTTGCTGTATACCTGAAGCTAACACAACATTGTAAATCAACTATATGCCAATACAATTAAAATTTTAGAAAGCCACTGCATTAGAAAGTTACAGGAATATGGTCGCCACTGCCTATGAAAACTACAGCCAGACACAATTAAGCTTTGTTCACTGTTTTTCTTCCCCATGCATTTGTGGTTATCAAAATCATTTAAGTTAAAAATGAATCGAGGTTTAGTGTTGCTTCTATAAATCCAATGGATATCTCAGGTTTGCTGGGACAGCCCAGGTTTCAAGTGACGGTATCCTGATTTGGGGATTAGGGAACGTGGTCCACACTGTGGACTTGTGTGGTGAGGGTTTCCCAGGTGTGAAGGGGTTAGTACGGATCATTTGGACAATATCTGAGACAGCAACTGAACAGAAGGGTACAAGAATGAGAAAGCTGTTGGAGCCAAACTGGCAGCCCACGAAGGAGGAGGCAAAGGTGGCAGGCAGGCATGAGGCCAGGATGCGTTTGGGCAGAACAGCATGATAATCGGTCAGGCAGCCATCTTGGAAGAGGAAGTTGGTTTTCTCGAGTCCGCAGCTTAGTCATCTTCCGGTATCATCAGTGTCAAGTACTTTTTAGCTTTCAGGACCTGGCCACCGGCTTCTGAGGTGGTTTCACCACCGAGGAAGGGGGTGGGTTCTAGAAGGGTGGGCCTACAGGTTCATTTGTGGAAGAAACCCTCCTCCCTTCTTCACGTGAATCCATTCAAGGACTTCTGTGCCCAGCAGCCTGGAAGAAACTGGACAGGGAACTTCCCAGTGGCGGGAGGTGGGGCGGGGTGGGCATCTAGTGGTTAAGACTCTGCACTCCCAATGCAGGAGGCTGGGGTTTGATCCCTGGTCAGGGAACTAGATCCCAAAGACTGCAACGAAGATAAAAGACCTCGTGTGCCACAGCTGAGACCCGGCAAGACCAAATACATAACAAATAAAAATAAACATTAAAAAAAAAACCACAACAAGAAAGTGGGCAGGATCCAGAAATGGCCAAAACCCAAATCTTTGCCTCTGAGGAGTTCCAGTCCAGTGAGGAGGTCAGGCCTATAAAATGGTAAGTTATAATTTCACTTTACCAAGGTTTCTTGTCTAGACAGAACCAAGCACTGAGGGAACAGAGGACAGAGCTGGTAGCCAGCGGGGAGCTGGGCTGACTCAGGCCGGCCATCGCGTGCCATGCCTCGCACGGTCCTAAGTCCTCTCTTCCCGCAGTGGGGTAAGCACAGGGAATGACAAGAACTGCTTCTCCCGGGCCTGTCTAAGTGCTTCTGAGGGGCCCTCTTATCCTTCCAGGCTCCATTGCTTCTTTTCCTAATTTCCTCCCCTTTAAGGCCCTGTCAGAGTCCAGGCAGCAAAGAGACCACACTCAGCTGCGGTTACGAGAAGGCTTCTTAGCGAAGTGACTATTTACAGAGGTGTGGGTAGCTTCCTCTCAGTAGTAAGAAATGCTGATGCCCACAGCCACTGCCCACCGAGGGAAGGGGCTCACCCACCTGAGCAGCAGAGGCTGAGGAAGACACGGGTGTGGGTGCCCAGGTGAAAGCTGGCGTCCTGGGAGGAGGGCCACATGACGGGACCTGTGACTGTAGAGGAACGTGCTGCTGCCAGGCCCGCCCAGCCCGTGAGGGCTGACAGTGATGGACACTCCCACCTCCCCTTCCTCCAAGCCTCCAAACCCCTGACTGGGTATCCACTGGCCACACCCAGCGGGGGAGCCGAAGGTGAGGGAGCCTGTGAGGTGGTCCCATGAGGTTAGCCACCCGGGGCCCACAGCAGAAGTCCATGTGGAACTGCGGAGTTAACGGAAATCACCCACACTCTTTCCTTCCTTCTCACCGGCTTGCCCACAGGGCATTATGCCAGGCATTGAGGAACGAAGGCTCAATAAGCCAGACCTGGCCCTCGACTTTACAGAGCTTACAATCTAGGAAGGAAACAAAATGAGGGTATACAGGGGTGAATGAGCTTAGGAAACAACCCTGGGGTCTAGTTTTACTTTGCCAAAGTCAGGCCACATGGCTCCTTGCTTCCAGAACTACGTGTGTCTGAAGGGACCCCCATGAAAACCTTTTCTCGGGGATCACCCTAGGAAGCCCAGGTGATGGACCACTCGGAATTCAGAGTTCTCAGCCCCAAGTCACTGTACCCCAGGCCCTCTGTAATTCAGCATTTCTATCTCTGGTTTAAACCTAGGCACTCTCCCTTAATACATAAAGGAAGACAGATTCAGAAAACATCTTTCAGCCTTGGGATGGAGAAAAACAATCTGGGCGAGTCAGGGTACCCAGAAGCCATAACAAAAATTGCAGATATATTCAATGACATTTTTTAATATTCTGAGGCAAAAATTATGAAGTCAGTGGAGACATAATAGACTAGGAAACAATAGTTGAAACCTGATGAAGTTCAAAGTCCTTAGCAAACAATTTGAAGAGCAAAGGACAATTTAAAAATCGGCAAGAAGAATATTTATAGCAGCTTTATTCATAATCTCTAAAAACTGAAAGCAGCCAAGATGTCCTTCAATAGAACATAGAATGGATAAACTGTGGTACATCCACACAATGGGATATTATTCTGTGATTTAAAAAAATAATAAGCTATCAAGTCAGGAAAAGACATGTGTGAACCTCAAATACATATTGTTAAATGAAATCTGAAAAAGTTACCTACTGTATAATTCCAACTATATGAGATTCTGGAGAGGGCAAAACTATAGAGACAGTAAAAAGGTCAGTGATTGGCAGGAATTTGATAGGAGTGGGGTAGAGGGTTGAATAGAAGAAGCATGCAATTTTATTTTTCAGATGGTGAAACTACTCTGTATGATACAGTACTTGTAAATACAGGACACTGTGTATTGGTTAAAATCCATAGAACTTCACAGCACAAATAGTGAACCAATGCATACACATTAAAGTAAATCATCTAGGAGATTAAGGGACTCCAGGATTGAATGCAGACTGTGATGAAATAATCTGTACTGCAAATGTAACAAAACACCTCTCTGAAGGAGGTGGGGGGATAGGTGCTGACCGAGGTCACCTTGGAAATGAATGGAGCCGTAAGACTAAAGGCAAAAAGAACTGCACGTAAAACTGTACTCTGTTTGATGAAGTTTTTCCCATCAGGGTAGGGTTAATAATTCTGATGCTGATATACATGTGTACTGGAAATCAACAATGAAGCAAATATTGTAGGGAGCCAGGATTCTCACTGTTGGAGTGGGCATTTACAAATAAGCATGGGAAGGAGGTGAGACCATTCCATGTAGTCGTAGAGCTGTGGATATAGGAATGAATTCATGTTCATATAGAGATATTTGTAAATGTGTATAGATACACTGGTTAATAAGTTCACATACATTCCCTTGCTCTGTGTACTGCAAGAAACTGGAAACAATAACACCCCAATAGTAATGAGCAATCTTGTACCCAGACCTTGGTTTCTAATACCATTCTCTCATAAAAGAAACTAGAACTATTTGGAGAAAAGGCTGATTCTAGGGTAGGGCAAGCTGATTCCAGGACACAAGAAGAACCTGGAGCACCTTGAAATGCCAGAAGGCAAGGATGTGATAAAAAAAATAAAACCCAGACTTCCGTGGTGGTCCAGTGGTTGAGACGCCGCCTTCCGATGCAGAGGGTGTGGATTCAATCCCTGGTCGGGAAACTTAAGATCCCACATGCTACAGGGAGTGGTCAAAAATTCAATCAACAATAGATAAAACACACACACACACACACATTGATGGTAGTATGTCAAAGGGTCATGGGCATCATCTGAAATGGTCCAAGCTGGAACAATTTGAGCAAGAAAATAAGTAAGATAGTATTGGATTATAACTTAAAGAATAAGGTAAATATCCAGGCATCCAAATGGATACATGTAGATGAATAATTAAGTAAACAATTAAAGGGAAACAGATAACTCTCTCATATAGAAGGGTTCCAAATAATTCATGTAAATACTTTACCCTATAGGAGGTGAGGCATAACCGCCACTCCATAGGTGTGGGTTATACATAAAACATGGGCTTTCCTGGTGGCTCAGCTGGTAAAGAATCTGCCTGCAATGCAGGAGACCCGGGTTCAATCTCTGGGTTGGGAAGATCCCCTGGAGAAGGGAAAGGCTACCGACTCTAGTATTTTGGCCTGGAGAATTCCATGGACACAGTCCATGGGGTTGCAAAGTGTCCAACATGACTGAGAGACTTTCACTTTCACACATAGTAACTACCTCCCAAAGGGGGCAGTATGGAAAAAGCGGGGAGAGAGTAACTCTGCAGGGGAGAATCTGACAGACACTACCTTGCCAGGTGCACAAGGCGGACGCCAAGGTCAGGTTGGATGCCAAGGCCAGATAATTTGGGTCTTAATACCAGTTTAGGCAGGAGAAAAAGACAAGACCCAGATAGGGACATACTATATACAATGCTTGACCAGCACTATTCAAAACTGTCAAGGTCATGGAAAATAAGCAGTGTCTGAGAAGTCATCAAAGTCAGGAAGAGCCCAAGGAGCTGAAACAACTAAATGTAATGTGGTGAAGAAGAGTATGCCATTAATGTTTTATTTCAACTTCTGGCACAGAAAGGAGACACTAGGCAAAAAACTAAGGACATTTGAAGGTCTTCAATTAATAATAATGTATCAGCAATGGTCCATGGACTATAACACATGGAGCAAAGTAATGTAAGATGTTACCAACAGGGGAAAGTGGGTGCAGCTCTGTGGGAACCTCTGTACTGTCTTCACAATTCTGTAAATCTAAAATTGTTTTTTAAAATAAAGTTCATGTTGGGAATTTCCTGGTGGTCCAGTAGTTAGGACTCTACACTGTCACTGCCCAGCGCCTGGGTTCAGTCCCTGGTCAGGGAACTAGGATCCCACAAGCCACATAGTGCAGTCAAAGAGAAAGTTTATTTTAAAATAATAAAGAAGGCAATTTGTAGAAGAGGAAATGTGGACATGAAAAAAAAAAAACAAAAACACCCTGAACCCTGTGGTCATTGTAGAGAAGCAAACTAAAACATTAACGGCATACTCTTTTTTCACACAACAAATTAGCTTAAACCATAACAGCTACACCTATTTTATTCTGTCTTGTGGTTAAGAGGGCACATTCATTTCTTGCTGGTAAAAGTGTAAGTTGCTAAACCTTTTGGACAACAATCTGACATTATCTACTAGAAAGGCACGTATTTTTGGAGGCCATATTCTACTGCAGTTGACCCTCAGAAACTAGAGCACTGGTGTACACAAACCAGAGGACACATTTTGAAGCTTGGTTTGAAGAGGTGAAAGTCGGAAAACCATCTGAGTATCTCTCAACAAGGGAAGAGCTGGACTACCGTTTGCTCATCTTGTGGAACATTTAATAAGCATGACGAGTGAGATCCCCAAGGATTGGTCAGGCGGGATTATGTCCTCTCCCCTCTCTATGAAGAAGGATAGAAGTTAATCTCTGGAGATAATCTAGACCCTTAGAAGTATGGGAGGAATCTACATAATACACTTTGCTAAAACCAGCCCTCATCTACCACCGATTCCTTCATGTACTTGCAGTCCCACAACTTGCCACCCCCAGAAGCCCCAAATGCTTTTCTTATGTCTTATCGCTTTTCTAAAATGTATCGTTCTTTTGTTAAGATGCTGCATAAACCCAAGGTCTTACCACCCCTTTGAGTTACTTACAGCTGAGTGCTCCCATGCACATGCATGTTAATAAACTTGATTTCTCTTGTTAATTTGTCTTTGTAAGTCGGATTTCCAGAGCCACAGCCAGAAAACCTAATATGGAGAGAGGATAGATTCCTGCCCTTCCCCCATACTTGTTTTCCACATGCACATGGGTGGAAGGGGGCTGGACTTGGAGGCTCTAAAAATGTACAGCGTGAAGCCTGTCTGGTGAACCCTTGAAGAAAGATGCTGCTGGGAGTCAGGGGCTGGGGGTGGCTGGAAGCCAGAGCTCCTCAAACCTGACTGCACATCACATCACCTGGGCTCTTGTTAACATGTAGGTTCTGACTCCACGTGGCTATCCCAGGTGGCAGACTGGTAAAAAATCTGCTTGCCAGTGCAGGAAATGCAAGAGATGTGGGTTTGATCCCTGGGTCAGGAAGATCCCCTGAAGTAGGAAATGGCAACCCACTCCAGTGTTCTTGCCAGGAAAATCCCATGGACAGAGAAGCCTGGCGGCTACAGTCCATGCAGTCTCAAAGAGTCAGATGCAGCTGAGCACACACACACACACACTCACACATTCTGATTCAACAGGTACGGGTGAGCCGAAGCTCTCCATTTCTGACAGGTGATGCCTGCTGGACCATGGCCCACCTGGACTTGCAAGCAGGTAAGCAGAAAGCTGGGGAGGCACTACCAAGCGGGTAAAAATGCCCCCAGAGATGGCAGTCCCTTAAGTCCTCACCAAGCGCCTCTCTTGAGAAAAAAATCAGTGGTGGTACACTTGCCCTGGTCACGGTCACAGTCATGGTCACCTGAGGCCTGCAGCACTCATGGACGACCTTTTCGACTAATTACCCACCCCCCTCCACCCTCACGGCCCCCCAGAGCAGCAGCTGATGGGTGACAAGACAGGCACGAAGGGGCAGAGGAGAGTAACGCGCACGGTTTCTTTTCACCCAGTGTGTAAAAGGCATGCCCAAGCTGAGTGGGGAAGAGCTTGTCAACTGGACCCGAAGTCAGAGTTTCCACATCAGCCCAGCCTGGATTTTTTTTTTTCCCCACCCAAGATAAGCTGAAAAGCTATGGGATCTGCCTGAGACCTCACTCAGGACCTGGAAGGAACTGCCTACAGTGTGGGTGAAAAAGGCAATTGGGAGAAAAAAATAAGTGGCTTCCTGCCTGCACCCTGCTGAGCCCAGCGGGTTCCCAGGCACCCAGCGATGCCCCCTCTCCTGCTCCCAAGCCCACAACCCCCAGCCTGCCTTGGGCCTGGTCCTCCTTCCTCTCTCGTGCAGCAGTGCATTGACCAGAGGCTCTGATTTAACAGAACCTAAACAGCTTCTTCCTCCACCCTTGGCCTCAGCAACATTTTCTCTACTTCCTTGCCTCTCATTTGCTTTGTTTTTTTAAGTAGCACATTTAAATAAAACATATGTGTTAAAATAAAAAAGTTTCCCTACTTCTTGGACAGGCAACTAGCTTCTCTGAGTGTTCTTTTTCTTACTGTAACAAGGATACGACCTTGCTGGGTTTTGAGAACACTGAACAAACTAACTCTGCTAAGCACCAGAGACACCCAGCAAATGCTGGTTCTGGCTGAAGGTGAGAAAGCCCTGTACCTCCAGGTACAGTGGGGCTGGCATCAGCTGGGCAAGTCCAGTCCCTGGACTTCCTCTGCCTTCTTCACTGCCCACACTGGGCCATCGTCTCATATGCTTCATTCTCTGAGGCCTAGTAGAACTCACGTGCCCCTCGGAGCGCCCTAATCAGCACCGGAAAGGGTAGTAACGAGGCCCACAGACCACGCACTCTACCCCTCCCCAGTGCACTCACCATGCAGACCATCCTGCAAGGCCCAGGGTTCTGGTGATTTCTGATCTCTCCCCCTCATTCCATACTGGCCACGCTCTCCCCTTAATCCACGTGCTCTGAGGGTCTAAGAGGTACCAGCTGGGTGGCCAGGTGCCGTGGGTTTCAGAGATTCTGACCCAATACACTCTCTTCCTCCAAGGCGTTCATCAGAGTGGAGAGCAATTAGGTTTCAAACCAAAGCAATCAGGTTTCAAACCTGGATGTCACTGGGGAATAGCTGGGTTGGCCTTGGCAAACACATGTCCAGGGCACCCATTTCTCCATTTACAAAAGAGGGAGAATAATATGTGCTTTCAGGGCCCTTTGGAAAATTACACGGTGCAATCTAGCTCTTAGGGTTGTTAAACAATTCAGCTAAGCAAATTCAAAGATCTGACCAGCTTTATTCAATGATGGTGGTAAAGGGCACTCCAACGGGCAGTACAAAATAGGAGGTTTTAATATGAAGAAGGAGGATGCAGCAAGGAAGGCACTGGCAAGAGAAAAGAAAGGACTGTTTCAAGTCTGGCACCTTGTTTTGGAAGGACAGGGTCTACCATGCAGGTTACCTCTTCTTCCCTTGAAGTGGGGCTTGGTGCTAATGGTGGAGAAGTCCCGGGGGCCCTCAGTGGTGTGGGCCAAAAGGTTCCAGACTGCCCAATTTTAACTGATTCTCCTTGCTGTACACCTGAAAGTAATTCAACACTGTAAATTAACCATACTCCCCATAAAAATTATTAAAAAAAAAAAAAAAGACTACGTACTTGGAAAAGGTTGAACCTGCAGCTGGGTCTAGGTTTGGTATCATGGGTGTTAGCACAGGTGACACAATCTGGGGCCTGTGGTTTTTTTCATTAACAGGATTTACACAATAAGATTTTCTTCTGTTGTTTTGACTGTCAAGAAGAAATGGAACCACATCATAAGGTGTGGAATCTACTTCTCTCCCTGGTGGCTCAGTGGTAAAGAATCTGCCTGCAGTTGAGGAGATACAGGTTCGGTTCCTGGGTCGGAAGATCCCCTGGAGGAGGGCACGGCAAACCACTCCAGTATTCTTGCCTGGAGAATCCCATGGGCAGAGGCGCCTGGCGGGCCATAGTCCATAGGGTCAATGTGACTTAGTGGGTAAGTCAGCAAAGATCTGAAAACACACAGGAGATGAAAAAGTAATAAATAGGGATGCATAGTATAGCCCAATAGACAGACAGAAAAGTAGTTGGATGAATTTTTCAGTTCTATTGATTAAAAAAACAAAACCAACTTTGCCAGGTGAAAGGTTAAAGGTCATGTCAACCTGTGGGCTTGGTGTGGCCACTAGGAGGCCTCAGTTTGCAGAAATAAAACGCAGGCCTGCAAAGGGATTCTGCTTTCCCTGCAGAAGTTCCAAGAGACAGAACAGAGCTAATTGTCAAGAAGTAGGCTGAGGCAGGTGTTGAATTTTCATTTCTAAATTTAGTTCTTAAACCAAGTGACAAATATAGTAAAAGAGACTGCTGAATGCCAAATGAGAGAAAGAAACCTGCACGTTGGTCTTGTGTAAAATACCTTCTAAGAAGACACAGTATTATATCGCAATGTTATTAAGTTCCCAGGGCTTTGAAGACCCCTTTATTGGAGGAATTTATTACTGTAGATCCCACAATAATAACTGGACACGGAACATCTTGCTTTGGGAGATTTCTTATTTGGTTCCTGAGGGATTTCTTTCGATTCATGTCTACCTGGAAATTCCTGTAAACGGAATAGGGTTTGCATTCATTCCCCCCGCCCCGCCCCCTTTAAATGTTTGCTGTTTTATTTTCACTCCCGCAGGGCTGGGGGAGCCATGAACGCCCGGGAGCTGTCCTTACCCACCGAGTTCAGAATTAAAAAGAGGGGTTTTGCTACCCTCTAGTGGCCGGCTCTGGTACTGGCAGCTGGCAGAAGCCGTGGAGTAGAGAAAGCATCCACCCGGAGGGGAGAGGGAGAAAGAAGGTCCCCAGCGCGGAAGGAGAGGGAGAGAGGAAAATGCCTCCCAGCGGGGTGCCAGCCCCTCCGGTGCTCTCCCCACGCCCGGGCAGAAAAACCAGGGGGCCCTGAGCCCTGGGGAGGTTGGGAGGGAAGGCTGGCACAGGCCAGGGGAGGCAGTGTGGAAACCCCCCTGCCTCGCGGTTCCGTGCTGCGGCTGGAACACGAACATAGGAGGGGCGCTGAGACCTCAGGGCACCCCGCACCATCTGCGCCCCTCTGGGCATGCCATGAGAACGGAAAGTCCTCTGCGGTCCCATGTCCCGTGTTCACGGGGTCACCCAGGTGGGCTGCTGGCAGGCCCTCCATTCATGAGTCTCTTTCCCCCTCCTGGTGAGAGGAGGAAAGATTGGGGCGATCCCAAGTGGAGACAATGTCTTCCTGTTGGGTGAGCTTCCCCAGGGGACCCCAGAGCCTGCCGCCCTGCCCCCTTCTCCAGGCCGTGGCTACAGCTATCTGGAATTGTGTGGTGTGCTGGAAAACAGACAGGGGCGATGCTGACCCCCAACTCTTTGACTTCTCCAGCTCTTTGAAGTTGTCATTAAGTTTAAACAGCCCTGTGTGGATACTGGCAATGGTATTGGACTATACAGTTCCAGAGAGACAATGTGAACACTTTGTAACCCCAGGGCTGTGCATGAAAAGGGTGGTCTCGGGACTGGATGCAAGATGAATTGAGCAAGTTTTGAAGTGAAAGGAGGGATAAGATGGGTCATATTCAAATGCACATGTCCATTCATCCAACAGACCTCTTCCACCACCTTATTAACAGTAAATGTGATTTCCTGGGTCATACATTTGGCTTCCCTCCTAGACAGACAGTTGAGACTCTGTTCATCCTACTCATCTTGGTATTCCCAGCACTACACACAGCACCTGATATGCAACAGCATCTCAAAAATCGTCTGCATGCTGTTTACAACAGCCAAGACATGGAAGCACCCTAAATGTCCATCAACAGAGGAATGGATAAAGAAGATGTAGTACATCTACACCATGGAATATCACTCAGCCATTAAAAAGAATATGAAATAATGCCATTTGCAGCAACTTGGATGAGATTGTCAAACTGAGTGCAGTCAGTCAGACAGAAGGAGAAATATAATATGACATCCCTTACATGTGGAATCTAAAAAGAAATTATATAAATGAACTTACAAAACAGAAAGAAACTCGCAGACTTAGAGAACAAACTTATGGCTGCTGGAGGGAATACTTTGGGAAGTGATAGATAGGGAGTTTGTTATGGACATGTACACACTGCTATATTTAAAACAGATAACCCACAAGGACCTACTGTATACCACAGGGAACTCTGCTCAATGTTACGTGGTAGCCTGGATGGGAGAGGAGCCTGGAGAAGGGATATTTGTATATGTATGGCTAAGTCTCTTTGCTGTCCACCTGAAACTATCACCATGCTGTTAATCGGCTATACCCCAATACAAGATAAGTTTTACCATCTGAGCCACCAGGGAAGTCCCCAAAGTAAAAAGCTAAAAAAAAATTGTTTACATGAGGAATGGAACTGCACTAGGTCTTCAGTGAGATATCCACGTTCATCAGATGTGGATCCTGCCACCACCAACATATGACCCAATGATAAATACTTAAATACCAGATGAGAAGACTCATGTGGCATTATGCCTAACACCAAGTAGGCCCATGATTGGGTTCCTTGCTGGCACTAGCGGTAAATTGGCGTCATCCTGTCAATGTAGGAGACACAAGAGATGCAGGTTCGATCCCTGGGTTGGGAAGGTCCCCTACAGAAGGGCACAGCAACCCACTCCGGTATTCATGCCTGGGAAATCCTATGGACAGAGGGACCTGGTGGGCTACAGTTCAAAGGGCACAGGCCCATGATAAATACTTGAGTTTCTTTCCTCCTTTCCTTTCTTTTATTGTCTCTAGAATCTACCCTCCAAAGATTTCCTTGAAAGAGATGAAGTGCTTAAGCATTTGGAGGAGGCAAGATTAATTTGCCTGGGAGAACAAAGGAAGGCTTCCTGGAGGAGGCAGTATTTGATCTGGCTCAAGCAGCATGAACCAAGATGTAGAGGTTTGGGGAAAAGGGATGTGTGGAGGAATGTGGAAAGATTCAGTTTAGCTTGTAGAAAGGTATGTGAGGGGGAGAAGCAGAAAATAGTGTACGAGAGTTTCTTGTATACCATGATAGAAGAGGCTCTAATGCTTGTGGTTAAAGACCTGGATTTCAGGACTTCCCTGGCAGTTCAGTGCTTAGGATTCTGCGCTTCCACTGCAGAGGGCACGGGTTCCATCTTCAGTTGAGGAACTAAGATCCTGCAAGCTGAGCAGGGCAGCCAAAAAAAAGCAAAGCAAAGCAAACCAAACCAAACCCCAAAGACCTGGATTTTATTGCCAAAGAGACCAGACACCCTTGGCCTGGCCCAGACTCTATTATCTAACCATTGACTGTGTGATGCCTGTGGGCAAGCTACCTAACTCTCCCAAACCTCACTTTCTTCGACTGTAAAACGAGGATGCTACCACTGCTGCTGCCGTTTAGTCACTGAGCTGTGTCTGACTCTCTGTGACCTCATGGACTGTAGCCCAGCAGGCTCCTCTGTCCATGGGATTTCTCAGGCAAGAGTACTGGAGTGGGTTGCCATTTCCTCCTCCAGGGGATCTTTCCAACCCAGGGATCGAACCTGAGTCTCCTGTTTGGCAGGCAGATTCTTTAACACTGAACTACCTGGAACGTCCATGGAAATGATACAACTTACTCTTTAAAAAACAAAGAGAAGAGCACACTGTAAATGCATACAGTTCTTTTTTTTTCCTACTTTGGGAAATGTTACATATTAGCACATATAGGGTTGACGCTGTATTCACTTATTTGCCATTATCATAATTTAACTAACCATCCTTTTATATGTGCCCCTTAAATTCATAAAGGGGCACTGCTAAATCAAAGGGTACATGAAATTTAAATTCTGACAGAATTACCAGATTACTCTCCATAAAGGGTAACTTGGTTTCCACTCCCATCAGCCATATATACATATACAGGTCTGTTTCCCCACACCCTCACTGATGCAGCTATCACACTTTCTGGTCTTTGCCAATTTGAAAGCTTTTAAATTTGTATCTAATTATAGTTTTAATTTATATTTAACTGAGTTGGGCATCTTTTCAATGTTTAAAGGAAAGGCATTTGTTTTTCTTCTCTGGGAGCTATTTGTAGCCTTTGTCCATTTCAGTTTGTTAGGCTTTTTTCTTATTGATTTATAGGAGTTCTTTATTTATTAAGGAAATTAGTTCTTTGGGTATGGTTTCAGCTTGTCATTTCTCTTCCACTATGCCTTTTTTTTTTTCCCCCATGCAGATGAATTTTATCTTTACATCGTCAGACTGACTATTCTGGGTTTTGAATCATTCCTAGAAGGGCCCTTCCTACTCCAAGGCAATAAGAAAACTCTTTGACATATCTGAATTTATTTGGGGGTGAACAAAGAGGCAGGGCTTTCTAGGTGGCTCAGTGGTAAAGATTCCACCTGCCAATGCAGGAGATGCAGGAGACACAGCAGACTCAGGTTCAACCCCTGGAGTAGGAAATGGCAACCCACTTCAGCATTCTTGCCTGGGAAATCCCATGGACAGAGGAGCCTGGCGGGCTACAGTCCCTGGGGTTGCAGAGTCAGACACGACTGAGTGACTTAGCATGAACACACACAGCTTATTTTATACCCAGAGTTTGTGCCTCTTAGTCCCCTCCCCCCATACTGCCCCTCCCCCTCTCCCTCTCTCCACCTATAACCACTAGTTTGTTCTCTATATCTTTGAGTCTGTTCCCTTTGGGTTATAGTCAGTAGTTTATTTTTTAGATTCTCTCTATAAGTGATAACATACTGTATATGTCTTTGTTTTTCTGACTTTTTTAACTTAGCATAATATCCTCCAAGCCTATCCATGTTGTTGCAATTGGCAAAGCATCTTTTTTATGGCTGAGTAGTATTCCATTTTATACATGCATCACATCTTCTTTATCCATTCATCTGTTGATGGACACTTAGGTTCCTTCTATATCTTGGCGATTGTAAATAATGCTGCTATGAGCATTGGGGTGCATGCGTCTTTTCAAATTAGAGCTTTCATTTTTTTCCAAATGTTCTACTCTTGGGATTGCTGGATCATATGGTAATTCTATTCTTAGTTTTCTGAGAAGCCTCCACACTGTTTTCCAAAGTGGCTGTGCCAATTTACATTCCCACCAACAGTGTATGAGGGTTCCTACTTTTCTGCATATCCTCACAATAGTTGTTATTTGTGGTCACTGTGGCCTTCTTTTGGGGCAACCACTGGAAAGTCTTTTTGCCTTGAATTCCTTAATATTTTAAACTGATCACTCACACTCTGTAGACACTGCCAGGATGCTGCTAGGATGGAAAGCTATCTGTACCTTCCCAGTTCTGGCTACCTTGTTTTTCTTTAGAACTGAACTTGGGTGTCCTCTCTTCCAGGAGAACACCTCTGATTCCCCTGACTTTCCAAACCCAGGGCTGGTCAAGACTCTCATCTCTGTGCTCTCAGCTCCCTGAGTATCTTAACAGGTCCCGCCACCTATTCATAGCCAGCCCTCTTGTCAGATGGAAACGTCTTTAAAGCAGGGATGTTCCTTCCCAGCTCATCCTAGCAAGTTTGTTCAACTGAATGCCACCTTCTTAGCCAAACGGAAATATTTTCAATAGATGGTGTTATGAAAATAAGTATTAAATTCTATCAAATTGAATCTTAGGACTTTAACACTATATGGACCCTTCAGAAGAGGAAACCCAGGCCTTGAGGATGAAGTGGCTGGGCGTGTCTGCAGTCAGGCCGAGATGTGAGCGACATTACTGGTGGAATGAAGCTTGTTAGTGACAGCAGGAACTACCCCTGGGCTGAGGTTTGTTTGTGTAAACTAGCCCGAAACACGTTCATCAACTGGTATGGCCTGTGGTCCCTAATGTCTAAACATTGCTTTGGCTTCTGTATTTTCTTTAGCATTTTTATTACACATTTTTCTTTTTAAAATTTTACCTTTTGATTATAAAAGTATACATTGCTTATTATAGAGATTTAGGAATATCAGTTCAGTTCAGCCACTCAGTCATGTCTGACTCTTTGTGACCCATGGACTGCAGCACGCCAGGCCTCCCTGTTCTTCACCAACTCCTGGAGCTTGCTCAAACTCATGTCCATTGAGTCGGTGATGCCATCCAACCATCTCATCATCTGTCCTCCCCTTCTCCTCCTGCCTTCAATCATTCCCAGCATGAGGGTCTTTTCCACTCAGTCAGTTCTTTGCATCAGGTGGCCAAAGTACCGAAGTTTCAGCTTCAGCATCAGTCCTTCCAATGAATATTCAGGACTGATTTCCTTTAGGATGGACTGGTTTGATGTCCTTTCTGTTCAAGGGACTCTCAAGAGTCTTCTCCAACACCACAGTTCAGAAGCATCAATTCTTTGATGCTCAGCTTTCTTTATATTCCAACTCTCACACCCATACATGACTACTGGAAAAACCATAGCTTTGACTAGACAGACCTTTGTTGGTAAACTAATGTCTCTGCTTTTTAATATGCTGTCTAGGTTGGTCATGGCTTTTCTTCCAAGAAGCAAGCATCTTTTAATTTAATGGCTGCAGTCACCATCTGCAGTGACCTTGGAGCCCCCCAAAATAAAGTCTCTCACTGTTTCCATTGTTTTCCCATCTATTTGCCATGAAGTGATGGGACTGGATGCCACGATCTTAAGTTTTTTGAATGTTGAGCTTTAAGCCAACTTTTTCACTCTCCTTTTTCACTTTCATCAAGAGGCTTTGAGTTGTTCTTTGCTTTCTGCCATAAGGGTGGGAATACATGAAGTAGTAAAATAAGGAAAGAAAATGACAAATTATCTGAATTCTACCAGCCAGAGAAAGCCTGTCTTATTTATGGTATATCATCACTAGGCCGGTAACTAAAATCAAGATGTGTGTTGAATTTTATGTTTTCATTTTTCCATTTGAATTGTGAGCATTTCTCTAAGTCCTTAAAAAATGTGTTTTTCTTTGCAGCCTTTGTGTTAAGCTTTTTCGTGTACTGTATGGAATTAATTTATAAATAAAAAGAAGCTTTAATGAAAATAAAAAGGAAACATGCTACACACTGTATTTTTTATATTGTTGTTGTTCAGTCACTAAGTCGTGTCTGACTCTGCAACCTCATGGACTGCAGCACGCCAGGCTTCCCTGTCCTTCACTATCTCCGAGAGTTTGCTTAAACTCATGTTCTTTGAGTTGGTGAGGCCATCCAATCTCATCCTTTGTTGCCCCCTTCTCCTCCTGCCCTCAATCTTTCCCAGCATGAGAGTTTTTTCCAGTGAGGTCAGCTCTTAGCATCAAGTGACCAAGGTATTGGAGCTTCAACAATTATTTATATTAGGTACACTTTACATGGATTGACTATATTTTCTATCTAGGTGGCTTGCAGTTTTTCACCATAATTAATGAAAAATGTGTTTATTCCATCATCTCGCTGTAATGAAACAATATCTTTGGATTAAATCTCTACCTGTATTTTAAATCATTGCTTTAGGAGCCACATATTGTTTATGTCCTCAACTTAGAGGAAAGATTTTTTGAAAGGCAAATTATTTCAAAATTATCAAGAGATAATGCTGTTTTTCAGACTTATAGATATGGAAAACAAAGTTACAGTTACGAAAGGGGAAACATGGTCAGGGGGATAAATCAGGAGCTTGAGATTAACATATACACACTATTACATATAAGACAGATAACCAACAAGGGCCTCCTATAGAGAACAGGGAAATCTACTCAATATTCTGTGATAACCTATATGAGAAAAGAATCTGGAAAATAAAATATATACATGTATAACTAAATCACTTTGCCATACACCTGAAACTAACACAACATTGTAAATCAACTATATACCAATAAAAAAATGTTTTTAACGAGAGAGATCATGCTGTTTTTCAAGTTGCCTTAAAAGCACTGATTACATTTCCATCAGAAAAAGGAAAGGTTATTTTTTAAATAAACAGCCAAAAAACCAATATAGTGAAATGGCATTGAATCTAGCTGCAGACTAAGAGGGCGTGTGTGCCTGCTGTCAATTCACTCACGTCCAATTCTGTTCAACCCTATGGGCTGTAGGCCACCAGGATTCTCCATCCATGGGATTCTCTGGGCAAGAATATTGGAGTGGGTTGCCATGCCCTCCTCCAGGGGATCTTCCCGACCCAGGGATTGAACCGGTATCTCCAGTGTCGCCTGCTTTGGCAGGTGGGTTCTTTACCACTAGACCACCCGGGAAGCCCCTGCAGCATAAGAGACCTGACTCTAATATTTGAGTGAGGGATTGATTTTTTTTTCCACTTAGAGCTGTAAATTAGATGTTAATTGCTGTTATATAACACTAAAGAAGAGATGTTGCTTTTGAACTATTTTTTCCTCTTGTATAAAAGTTAAATAGTTTGAGCTCAAAAATAAAGAAAGTAGAAAGAATATTCTGGTTTTTAGAACATGGGTGCCAGATACTAGATTTAAGTTCATAGCCATAGAAAATGCCAAAGTAAAATAAGCTGTTTCCCTAGTAATCTGCGCCCAGGAAAAACTTTCATCTTAAGCCCCAAAATAGGACTTTTTAAAATTTATAGCATCATAAAATACATTTTAAACAAGGTAAAATCTAAAATAAATTCAGGTTTGACAGATTAAAAATGAAATCAAGTAATAAAATGACCCCCATTTAGTTTCTATTTTCAGGTTCTAAATGTATTTGTCTTGTGAAAGTTATACTGGATTATGTTGACTACACTTTTATTTCACAGACATCAAAATGCATTTTTATTGTTAAATTGGCCCAACTATTAAATCTTTGCTTATCATGAAATGAGAAGTGAAAATATAATTTTCAAGAAGAAATACTATACGTCAAAACAGCTTTTGATGTAGCACATATTTTCCAATTTGTTCTTGCAATATTTTTCTTTTTTAATCACTAGAGGCAACTGCTTAAAAACAGGATGAATGATGGGTGAGCAAGATCGCTACGGAAGTGGTTTGGAGACTACACAATTGTGAGCTCACTTGGGGACTAAACCACGGGGACTCTCTGCAAAACAAAGATTCAAGTTTCAGAAGAGTGCTCCCCAGTGAGGCTGAGGGCAGGCCCAAAACAAAGAGGAATCCTCCCTGTGAATCTGTTACAGATTTTCCAGGAAATAAAATGATCACTCACATTTATTGACTAATTACTGCATACTGGGGGCCAGGTGGGGGCACCTTGCCAATACTATTCCATCTAACCACCCCCCCAATTCCTCCACCCCCTGCCTAGCCCCATGAAGTAACTGCTGCTAAGATCCCCATTTTACACATAGGGAAGTTGATGACCAGAGAATCTCTCCCCAAAAAAGTCTCTCCCAAGTCACAAGGCTCGGGAGCAGCTGGGATTCAGTCTGGGTGTGCCATGACAAAGCCCCAGCTTCTAATTCCCCAGCCCTGCCCCTTTAGTCAAGTTTTAACACTGTGAGAAAGCAGAGCAGGAATATAAGCGGGAAGGAGGATGCAATCTCCCAAATCGGATTTCTAAACTAAAATGCAAGAAAGTTGCAATGCTTTAGCAAAAGAATAATCTGGGTTTTCCAAGGACTCTCCACAGATACACGGTTTAAGAGGCTGAGAACCACAAATACAGCAGTGCTGGGACGCTTGAGTTGGCAAACTCAACCTTCTCGTCCTTCCCTCTGGCTCCCCGTGGAGATGAGGGGCTGCTCTGCCTGCTCCCCAGTTCTTGTTGTTGTTGAGTCGCTCAGTCAAGTCCGACTCCTTGTGACTCCATGGACTGCAGCAAACCAGGCTTCCCTGTCCATCACCATCTCCCAGAGTGTGCTCACACTCATGTCTATTGAGTCGATGATGCCATCCAACCAACTCATCCTCTGCTGCCCCCTTCTCCTCCTGTCCTCAATCTTTCCCAGCGTCAGGATCTTTTCCAATGGGTCGGCACTTTGAATCAGGTGGTCAAAGGTCTGTACAGTCAAAGCTATGGTTTTTCCAGTAGATGTGAGATGTGAGAGTTGGAGTTTCAGCTTCAGCATCAGTCCTCCCAATGAATAGTCAAGGTTGATCTCCTTTAGGATTGACTGGTTTCATCTCCTTGCAGTCCAAGGGACTCTCAAGAGTCTTCTCAACACCACAGTTCACAAACACCCGTCCTTTGGTGCTCAGCTTTCTTTACGGTCCAACTCTCACATCCATACATGACTACTGGAAAAACCATAGCTTTGACTACACAGACCTTTGTCATCAAAGTAATGTCTCTACTTTTTAATATGCTGTCTAGGTTTGTCACTGCCTTTCTTCCAAGGAGGAAGCATCTTTTAATTTCATGGCTGCAGTCACCGTCCACAGTGATTTTGGAACCCAAGAAAATAAAGTCTGTCACTGTTTTCATATTTTCCCCATCTATTTGCCATGAAGTGATGGGACCAGATGCCATGATTTTAATTTTCTGAATATTGAGTTTTAAGCCAGTTTTTTTCACTCTCCTCTTTCACCATCATCAAGAGGCCCTTTAGTTTCTCTTTGCTTTCTGCCATAAGGCTGGTGTCATCCGCATATCTGAGGTTATTGATGTTTCTCCTGGCAACCCCCAGTCCTCCGATCACTTTATTCCTGGTTCCAGCCTAGCCTCAGAATCCAGATAGGCCTGGGACTTCCCTGGTGGTCCAGCGGCTGAGACTCCACACTCCCAATGCAGAGGCCCTGGGTTCGATCCCTGGTCAGGGAACTAGATCCTACATGCTACAATGAAAGATCCCACAAGCAGCAATAAACGCTGAAGATCCCGTGTGCCACAACTAAGACCCAGTGCAGCCAAATGAATACATATTAAAAACAGAAACAAAACAGAATCCAGAGAGACCTACTTGTAGCGTCTGCTCCGGAGCCATGGACCCAGCATCTGCTGGGAGGGAGCATCTACAGCATCCGCTCTGGAGGGAGATGTTCAAAGAAGCCCACTTCCATTCCGAGTATCCTCTGAGTTCTTAGGTTTAATTTCACCTGTAATGAAACTGATGCTTTAATTTGCTGGTTGTGGTTCCTCCTGTCTAACTGCCAAAGCCCAGAAGTGGGAGAGAAAGGGGAAGGAGCAGCCAGGGATTGGGCCCAGCACCCCCAATAAATCCTTCCCAACACCCAAAAACAGAGGAGTCTGATGGGCTAGAGTCCAGGACGTTGCAAGAGTAAAACCCAACTTAGCAACTAAACCACCATCACCACTGTCCTATTAAATCCCTTGACTCTCAAGACCTGAAGGAGCTGGATGTGGGCTCTTAGACATCTTTGGGCTCTAAAGTTCTATGAGATTGATTTAGAGAAAAAAACTAAACAAAGACAGGTCACTTACAAAAGAAAAAACAAAAAAAGAAACTTTGAGCTATTTAAATCCTAACCCCAAATATTTATATTTAGAACCTAGAGTATTAAAAAAAAACTTTGAAAATATCATTCTTAGAACAAAATTCAGCCTGAGTTGATAAAGGTCTCCAGGGATTGTCACAAATTAAATCTTCAATAACCTGGCTTTATAGCTGTCTTTACCTCCCAACTCTGCTTTGTAACCCAAAACATCTCCACTCTTGCATCCTCTTCATCGTGGAATTGCAACATCATTAAGGTTAAGCAGATAAGTTAGGGGGAAAAGAAGCAGGAACAGCTTTCTCGACAAAAGAGAATCCATTTTGGCCTAAGCCATTCCGTGATCTAGGGCTTCCCAGGTGGCGCTACTGGTAAAGAAGCCGCCTGGCAATGCAGGAGACATAAGAGACGCTGGTTCAATCCCTGTGCCAGGAAGATCCCCAGGAGGGGAGGGCACGACAACCCACTCCAGTACTCTTGCCTGGAAAATCAAGACAGAGGACCCTGGTGGGCTACAGCCCGTAGGGCTGCAGAGTCAGACACAGCTGAAGCGACTTAGCACACAAACACCATTTTGCAATCTAGGCCTTGCCGAAATGCTTGCCTTTGAACAAGTCTCAGAACACAGGAATGATCTCAAAGGAACAAAGGAATGCAGGAAAAGAAAAAAAAGCAGCCAAACCGTGGTGCAGTGATAAAGCAGAGCCTTAGTTCCTCCTCAAGGGATATATTTACATAACAATAAATCTCTGACTTCAATCCCCTAAAATTCAGACTCTATGGACCTTTGTCCCAGTTCTGTGTTAAACTCTCTTCTGCTCAATCCCCTTCATGAATGGATACCCTTACCTTAAAATTTCTCCAAGTTTGCTGTTTGGGGAGACGTTGCTTTCGGCAAGATCCCCAGTGTTCTTCTTACTTGCTGAAAATAATAATAAATCCTTCCTTCTCCTGAGCTTTGGCTTGGGTGTGCCTACTGGCTCGACACCCACCAAAAGGTGAGCCCAGTTTTGGGGAACATGAAGGCCTCCAACCCCCTTTCTGATGACAGTCACCACCCCGCCTCCCTAACCTATCCTTCCCCGATATCCACCCATGAGTCCTTGCATCCCCCTTCCTCCAGCCCTTTAGAGCACACCGTCTCGCCTGCCTTGGGTCCGTTTCCCCTTTGTCCCACACCTGCCATTCCTACCCCACACAGTCACCGTGGTCTAAGGGAGTGGCCGCAGGAGACTTGGGACTCAGGCCCAGTCAACATATCTGTTCAATAAATATTTACATGGTGCATACCCTGAGCTCGGCCCTGTTCTAAGTACTTCATAAATGTTGACTTATGTAAGCCTCCTGAAGATTTTTACATACATTTTTACAGTGGCTCAGACAGTAAAGAATCTGCCTGCAATGCAGGAGGCCTGGGTTCTGTTAGGCAGTTAGAATAGGGGAAAAGAGTCCAGAATAGTACTGGCTAAAAGACCTGAAAGGGAAAAGCCCGCGAAAATAGAACAAAGGAAGGTCCGAGGACGGGAGTGAGAACCTCAGGTAAAACAAACAACACTCCTGACTGGCCCAATTTACATAGGGCAGGCCCAGGGACAGAGAAACATATCAAAAGAGGAGCCAACGCTCTCTTCTCGCTCTCTCCCGAGCGACGGGTCGCTCTTCTCTTCGCGCCTTTGGATCAACGTGCCCCTCACGCCTCGAAGATGGATTTTCCTGCTATTATCTAAATAAAATAGAGCTGTAACACTGACTTATTTAAGAGCTATAACGCGGTCCGTTCAAGACCTGAGAGCTATAACACGGTCTGTCCAAGATCCGAGAGCTGTGACCCGCCGGGGGGGCTTTAATGTGCGTCACTCCAAATCTTTGTTGTGACGAGACAAAGAACTGAGGAGCATACACTTGCCTGACAGCTCGATCCCTGGACCGGAAAGATCCCCTGGAGGAGGAAATGGCAACCAAGTATTCTTGCCTGGAGAATCCCATAGACAGAGGAGCCTGGTGGGCTACAGTCCATGAGGTCGCAAAGAGTCCGACACATAGAATCGACTTGGCATGCACGCTCCAAATGATAAAATGGGACCCCCTGATCAAACAGTGCCTGAAGCCAGAACTTCTCCTGGCCTTTTCCGTTTGGTGAGCTAGTGAATTACATTTCTGCTTATAAAAACTTTGGGTTGGGCTGTTCTTCGCTTGCTAGCTTCCTGCTTGGTCTCCCGGCATCCAGCTCTCCCCTTCCAGCCCAGCCTGATCCGCAGCCATCCAAGAAACATTTAAAAAGAATAACTCAGATCACATTACTCCCTGTTCAGAACCCTTTGATTCCATTTGCCTTTGGCTTAAATTCTTTGATAATTTACCCTTCCAGCATTTTCTCCAGGACTACTCCCTTAAACACAGCATACAGGAACCTCTGACCATCCCCCAGGGGTCCTGATTCCTCCTATTTCTGTTTTGGGCTGTTTCTTCCTCAGTTCTTGCTCACTCCCATCTGCCTGGCGGATACTACCCATCCTCCAAGGTCCAGCCGTCAATGCCCCCTTCTCGTGGCTCCCAGCCACAGGTCCTTCCCCCGGCGCCCATTCCACACGTCACATTTCTGCTTCCGCCGCCCATTGCTTATTTGCTTACAAACTCTTTCGGCCCCTGACCGGGTCTGCTGAGATGCGCCAAAGGCCGCCCCCAGGGAGCACCTGAGATCTGGCCCTAGTGCACCCCTGCCCTGCACTGCAGGTGTGATGACGCCTGCTCCTTCCCTTTTCAGCAATCGAACCCTCTGATGCCTTTCTTATTAACAGTGTGAAATTCCCGAGGGGAAAGGGGACCCCGCGGAGGGGCTGGCGGTTTCTGAAGTTCGTGCCGGCGGTAATTGCACTTTAGCCAGAGGCGCTGGCGGCTCCCCGCGGGTCAGCCTGGCCCGGCCGCAGCTGGCCCGCCCTCCTGCCAGCTCCACCCGCCAGGCCGTCTGCCCTCCGGGCTTGTTCCGACCGTGGGATAAAGGCCGTCTGAAACCCGAGCCACGGTTAAAAATAACCCAAAGCGCTGACCCACTAGGAGCCCGCGGGGGGATCTTATAAGCGGGGTACGCTGTCTCTGGGGCTCGCCCCACTTCCGCCCGAGCTGGTGGGTCTCTCAGGAGAAGCCTCTCCTGACCCAGGCTTGGGGCGGGCAAGTGCACCGGCTCCCACCCGTCCTGGGGCTTCCAGCCTCAATGGAGCCGCTGAGGTCACAGCCAGACGCACTTCTGCTAACAGACGCCGGGCTCACAGCGGCCCCTGCGCGCCCTGGGCTCAGCGCCCGTCTCACTCCCGGGGCACCCGCCCGAGCCAGTCATCCAGCAGGGACACCATCAGCCCTAACCCCCCAGCCTTCTCTCCTGCCCAGGTCAGGACCAGAAGGAAAGTTTCAGCTGAACTTTTTCTTTGGGAGGCTGCCTTGGCGGGACAGCATCAGGATAAGAGAGCAATCCTTTAGGACTCTCTTCACCATGCTGTCTCATTTAGCCGCTAGAGAGAATGAGCTAGAGCTATATATCCTAATTTGGAAAGGTCTCCCAAGACATACCCTTATATGAAAAAAAAAGTCATAGAATAGCATTATAGTGTGATTCAACATATCAATTATACGATATGTCTATGTGGATTAGTTTATAAATACACTAAAAGCAATCAAAAGTTGCTTGGAAACCCAACTAACTGTTCAGAAGCATTATTTCAGGGGAGACGTGAGAAGTGAAAAGAGTTTTGTACTTGTTACTTTCTGTACTGAAGTGTTATTCGAACTTTTATAATGTGAATCTACCCAGGAGAAAAAATTAAACATGAGATGTCACTTTATAAATCAAGATTGGTGAGTTTGGGAAAATGTGTAAAACATTTTGTTGGCGGCAATATAGGGGAGGGGTATCAGGGCTTTCTGTGTAGCTCAGTTGTTAAAGCATCTGCCCGCAATGCGGGAGACCTGGGTTCAATTCTTAGGTCAGGAAGTTCCCCTGGAGAAGGAGATGGCTACCCACTCCAGTATTCTTGCCTGGAGAATCCCATGGACAGAGAAGCCTGGCGGGCTACAGTTCGTGGGATTGCAAGAATCACTTAGCGCTATCTTTGCTTATTCACATTCAGTAGAAATGGGAAAAGCTATATAGCCTTTTTGGAAAGTAGTCTGGCGGCCATCTACTACAATAAAAACACATCATTGGAATTTCCCTGGCAAGCCAATGGTTAAGCCTCCACGCTTCCACTGCAGGGGCATGGGTTTGATCCCTGGTCAAGGAACTAAGATTCTGCATGCTGCACAGTTCAACTAAAAAACCCCAACAAAACAAAACAGAAAAAACACACATATAATTCACGTGTCCCTTTAAGGTATACAATCCAATGGTTTTAGTATATTCAGTTTGTAACCATCACTACAACCAATTTTAGAAGTTTCATCACTCCAAAAGAACCCCCACCCCTCATCCATTAGCAATCAGTCCAGTTCTCTCCCACCACGCTCCCCACCCACCCCTAGACAACCACCAACAATCTACTTTCTGTGTCCTCGGATTTGCCTGTTTTTGGACATTTCATGTAAGTGGAATTGTTCGACATGTGGTCCTTCGTGACTGGCTTCTTTCACTTAGAATGGTGTTTTTCAAGGTTCATCTGTGGTACAATAATTTTATTCTTGGGAATCCATTACATGGCAATAAAAGCATTTGTGCCTCAGGACAGATGTACAAGAACGTTTATTGTAGAAATTTTCGTAACCGTTAAAAAAGACAAATTGGAAATGCTGCAGACACTCATGAACAGGAATAGAAAACACACACCGTGGAAGATTATGTGACAGCTACAGAAGGACGCATGGGCGCCAGGCCAGTTGCATTGGAGGGAATTGCTTAAGTGAGAAAAAGGAAGATACAAAAGAATACATATTATATTCTAACCCACTTTTTGATATACAAATTAATTCTAAAAATACTCTCAATTTATGCTTTATGGCTGAATCTGAGAAGAACTAAACTGGGTTCAAAGATGGCAGAAGGATTCATGCTGATGTGTGGCAGAAACCAACACAACATCATAAAGCAATTATTCTCCAATTGGGCTTCCCTAGTGGCTCAGACAGTAAAGAAGTGAAGTGAAGTGAAAGAAACTCAGTCGTGTCCAATTCTGTGATCCCATGAACTACAGAGTCCATGGAATTCTCCAGGCCAGAATACTGGAGTGGGTAGCCTTTCCCTTCTCCAGGGGATTTTCCCAACCCAGGGATCAAACGCAGGTCTCCCGCATTGCAAGTGGATTCTTTACCAGCTGAGCCACAAGGGAAGTCCAGATAGTAAAGAATCTGCTCGCAGTGCCGGAGTCTGGGGCTCAATCCTGGGTTGGGAAGATCCCCTGGAGAAGGGCATGGCAACCCACTCCAGTATTCTTGCCTAGAGAATCCCATGGCCAGAGGAGCCTGGCAGGCTACAGTCCATTGGGTGGCAAAGAGTAGGACAGGATTGAGTGACTGAGACTTTCACTTTCAAAAATAAATAAATTAATAATAATAATAATAAAGATGGCAGAAGGAAACCCTTGAATACTCTTAGTCCTACTCACAAGCTCCATGGAGTCTGCAAAGTATATGAGAACAGCCCAGAAAGAGGGGACATCTGAAAGAGGGCGGTTTCTGGAGTTCCCTTCTTTTCTTCCTGCAGAGGGCTCCGGCCAGGTGAAGAGGTTGCCCTCCTGGGCTTTTGCTTTCTACCCCCATAAAAGCCCTCCAGCATCTGCTTATGTCACACACACATCAGTCAGCAATTCTGTGCAAGCCCAGTCTGCCTGGCCCACCGCCCAGGGCCTGGGAGCTGACCCCCGCTGATCCACCCTGAAGGGGCTCCCCTTTCTGGTGCCTGAGTCTCAGGTTGTGTGACGTCCTGCATTTGCAGGACCCAGGCCTTTACCATTTAGATCCCCTCAGGAGCTTTCCATGGGCAGGCCTGGCTCTGGCTTCACCCAGGACGTGTGTGGACAGAGAAAGATATGGACACACCTGGTTGTAATCACAGGCTCTGGGGGCGAGTAAGTCAGGGGTGGAAACCGAGTGGTAAAGGGGAGACAAGAGAGGGAAAGGGGAGCCAATAATAAAAGGAAAAGAAAAAGAGGAGCCACGTACAATCACATTTATGCATCTGGAAAAAATTCTACATATTTTAAGACATATATAAAGACATTAAAAATTAAGAAGGCAAAGAGAATATACTCCTTGGATAATTTTAAAAGCATTAACACAAAAAGACGGCAGCTACCTGACTGCACGAAGAACTCCATCCTTCCCTCCCATTTTCCGTATCTCACCCCGGGGAAGGGTTCTGTGTGCGGAACTGTGAGCTCACAGGCTGCCGTTTGGCTCTTTGTGTCCCCTTAATGCAGCTTCTTAGAGCATATTAGCTGCTTTCCTACAAAACTCTACCATGAATAATTGAAATGAAGCATTACCAGCCAAGGCAAGAGACACGGGTTTGCTGATCCCGGAAGACCCCACATGCCGAAGAGCAACTAGGCTTGTGCGCACAACTCCTGAGCCCAGATGCTACAGCTACTGAAGCCTGTGCGCCCCAGAGCCTGTGCTTCGCAACAGTAGAAGCCACGGCAATGTGAAGCCCACGTACCGCAGCTAGAGATTAGCCCCAGCCCTCCACAACTAGAGAAAAGCTGGTGCAGCGACAGAGACCCAGCACAGTCATAAATAAATAAATAAAATTTAAAAAAACAGCTTAGCCAAAAAAACAGAAATAGACTCACAGGCAAAGAAAAGAAACTTACAGTTACCAAAGGGGGGAAGGGATGGGGGAAGGATAAATTAGGAGTTGGGGATTAACAGACACTACTGTATATAAAAGAGATACACAACAAGGATCTACTATATAGCATATATCTTATAATAAACTATAATGGAAAGGAATCTGAAAAGGTATATATTTATATATACATACATATATATATAACTGGTGGCTCAGATGTTAAAGAATACGCCCGCCATGTGGGAAACCTGGGTTCAATCCCTGGGTTGGGAAGATTCTCTGGAGGAGGGCATGGCAACCCACTGAAGTATTCTTGCCTGGAGAATCCCCATGGACAGAGGAGCCTGCAGGCTACCGTCCATGGGGTCGTAAAGAGTCAGAGGCGACTGAGAGGTTAAGCACCGCACACAGCTTGTATGACTTAATCTCTTTGCTGTACACCTAAAACACTGCAAATCTACTATACTTCAATTAAAAAAAATAAAAAGATGACCCTTCGACAAAAGGTTGAAGCATGTGGAGAACTCCAGCCTGCTCTCCCAGAAATGGCATGGTGGCGGGAGCCATGTATGAGGTCTGCATTCTTTGGAGGGCAAGGTTCATAGCTTCAAGTTCTCGGTCTCTGGCTGCCTCCCCAGGCGTGTAACTCAGTACCCAGCTTTCACTTTTAGCCACTGCTTCTTTGGAGAGTGAAATGCAAAGTGCATCGCACACATACCTTCTTCCTTTGGAGAAATTCAGGGACATGCCTTCTGCCTGGAAATGCTTAAAGGTCTCCTGGGTTGGACACCCAGGGGTGTGGAGAGCTGGATACTCTACTTCTCAGTGATACTGTCATGCTCTCTGATTTTTACCACATAGGAATTATTGAAAACATATATAGATCTGGCATGAAAAGATCCTGGAAAATGCCAAGAATCAAAGTTAGATGTAAGTATTAAAAAATATTCTTCTGCTTGAATGTCAATAATAACAATTACGGTAACTAATGGGCTTCCCAGGTGGCACTAGTGGTAAAGAACCTGCAGGAGACATAAGTGGGTTCCAACCCTGGGTCGGGAAGATCCCCTGGAGGAGGAAATCACCACCCACTCCAGTATTCTTGCCTGGAGAATCCCATGGACAGAGGAGCCTGGTGGGCTACGGTCCATAGGGTCACAAAGCGTCAGACACGACTGAAGTGACTTAGCTTACAGTAACTAATATATTCTGTTTCAGGCGCTCTGCTGAGTACTATGTATATAATATTTTATTTAATCCTTACAATATCTCAGTGAGCTACCTACCTATTATTCCTGTCTTACAGATACAAGAATTAGGTTAAGGAGATCAAATACCTTGCCCAAAATGGCTCAATAAGTGATAGGATGCTAAGCCACTTCAGTTGTGTCTGTTTGTGACCCCATGGACTATAGTCTGCCAGGCTCCTCTGTCCCTGGAATTCTCTAGGCAAGAATACTGGAGTGGGTAGCCATTCCCTTCTCCAGGGGATCTTCCCAACCCAGGGATCAAACCCAAGTTTCTTATGTCTCTGCATTGGCGGGTGGGTTCTTTACCACTGATGCCATCTGGGAAGCCCATAAATGATGACAATGGGATTTGAATCCAGTAAGTTTGACTTTTCACTATTATCCAATTCTAACCCTCACCATGTATGAGACCATACATGGCATCTTAGCTTTGATGAGATGCCTTCCAGGATGGTTATTCCCCATAATTGCAGGAAATCTCTAATTTCCACATACTTCAGGTTCCAGGGACTGCGTAGATTGGAAAGAGGGAGAGACCAAGCCTAACAGAGCTCATCAGCCCAGCCCAGGCCTCAGACACCCAGGAGAAGCTCTGAAAGTGCGAGCTGGGACCTGGGTTTCAGGCCCTAAGGAGCATCCCAGGCGGAACAACACGAGGTGGGAAGGTGACAGGACCACTCATTACCTCCAGGCCCTGCCAGCCGCAGGCTCTCAGACACCCTCTCCTATCTAGACCAGGGTTGGAAGTTCTCAAACTAGCCAGGCTGGACAAGCACGTGGCATCAAAGGTTAATTAAAGTTCACAGGACTCTGGGGCAGCCACATCCTTCCCTGAGGGGTCAGCAAGAAGCCCAGAAACGGTACCTGTATTTCTTTAACAGCTGTTCAAATAAGCGCCCTCCCTGCACCTTTGGGTTCACAGTTTGGTCCTTCCTGTCACAGCGGGAGGTGGAAGAGGAGGGGAGGGCGTTTCAGCTCATCACTTGTCTGGAAGGAGCGGGCAGACTGAGCCACACTTGCAGGTGATGGGACTGGCCCCTGGGCTCCGGGACCCTGCTCCCCCCAACACCTCTCCCACTCTCACCCTCCCACCCCCACCCACGCTGTCCCCATCCCCCTCAGAGGGCTGGGACTGAAGGCCCCATCTCCCCACCTCTGATCTCCAGGGAGGAGACTGGGACTGGCTTTAATCAATCATGCCTATATAATGAGGCCTCCAGAAAACCCCCCAAAAGGATGAGGTCCAGAGAGCTTCCAAGTTGGTAAACTTGTCGAGGTGTGGGAGAGGGGCCACTACGAGAGCGTGGAAGGTCCGATCTCCTTCCCACGTCCCTGGCCCTATGCGTCTCTTCTATTTGGCTCTTCCCGGGTTATATCCTCTCGTAAGCAGTGATGTAGTGAGTAAACTTTCTCTAAGCTCTGTGAGCTGCCCTAGCACATTAATCAAACCTAAGGAGGGGATTGTGGGAACCCTGGGCTTAACAGCCAGTGGGTCAGAAGCACAGGCGATTGGACTTTAGATTGTCGACCGTCATCTGAAATGAGGGGCGGGCTGTCTCTTGGAGGGAGCCCTTAACCTGTGGGCTCTGACGCTGTCTCCAGGTCTCGTGACAGAACTGAGTTAGATGCAGGACACCCAACTGGTGTCACAGAATTGCTTGAAGTGTGGAAAGCCCACACCGCTGGTGTCTGAAGTGAAGCAGTGCTGTCGTGGACTATCAAGAATACAGGAGACACACACAGGAGTGGGTTTCCTTTAGGATCTGAGTGGAATCGAAAAAGAACGGTGGGGACTTCTCTGGTGGTCCAGTGGCTAAGATGCTGGGCTTCCCGTGTGAGAGGCCCAGGTTCAATCCCTGGTGTGGATGGGGAACTAGATCCCACACGCCACAATCCAGACCCGGCACAGCCAAATAAATGAGTATTTAAAGATATTTTAAAGAAAGACAGAAAAAGGAAAAGAATGGTGAGGAAAGCAGAGGTGTGAGATCCCATGTGGCTAGAAGGCAAGGAGGCTCATCGCTCTTGGGCACCCAGCATCTCAGCCTCATGCACAGTGGATGATCAGCAGGTGCTTATGGGCTGAGTGCATGATGGAGTGAATGAATTGACATTTTGTCGGGGGACATTTAAAATGACTTTATCAAGGACATGGCACTTAGAACCCTGAAGAACCTGTGGGAGGAGGTGGGGAAGTTTGAAATGCTTACTAGTGGGAGAAGACACCCTAGAGAGAGATACTGCCTGAGCAAAGGTATGGAGGCAGGAAAGCCCAGGGCTGATCAGTGAAGGAAGGCCTGGCGAGTTAGAGCTGTGATTTAGACAATTATCCTGAGCAGTGCTTTGGAAGAGAGAGGCTGGAGGCTGGAATAGTTATGGGTGGGGTACAGACCGAGAGCTTTTTCTCTGTATATGTGTTCTTCTATAGGTTAGAGGGGTCTATGGCCCTGCTAGGGCTGAATTATGTTCTCCCCAGACTCCTATGTTGAGTCTGAACTCCCAGGACCTCAGGATGTGACTGCATTTGGAGACAGAACCTGTATAGGGATGATTAAGTTCAAACAAGGCCATCAGGGTGGGCCCTAGTCCCACTGACTGCTGTTCTTATAAGAAGGGGAAATTTGGAGAGGGAAAAGTTCTAGGCAGGCACACAGGGGAAGGACCGTGAGAGGACATAGTAAGAGGTGGCCACCCACGAGCCAAGGACAGAGACCTCAGTAGAAGCCAAACCTGCCGACACCTTGATCATCAAGCCTCCAGAAGAGGAAGAGAATAAATTTCCTGTGCTTGAGCCACCCAGTTTGTGGTACTTGGCTACAACAGCCTTAGCAAAGTTAGCCCAATTAATTTTCAAAAACCCTTTGGTCAACAGACTGTGCAGGGCATAATGTGTGCAACTTTCAGATCATGTCCTTTTTTTATATATATAGTTAAGAAGAAGGTTTATTTAGAGAAAAACACACTCCACAGACTCCACACTCCACTCCTAGACAGCATATTAAAAAGCAGAGACATCACTTTGCCAACAAAGGTCCATATAGTCAAAGCTATAGTTTCCAGTGGTCATGTATGGATGTGAGAGTTGGCTCATAAAGAAGATTGAGCGCTGAAGAATTGATGCTTTTGAATTGTGGTGCTGGAGAAGACTCTTGAGAAGAGTCTTGTAGTCCAAGAAGACTCCTGGGGCTGCAAGGAGATCCAACTAGTTAAGCCTTAAGGAAATTAACCCTGAATATTCACTGGAAGGACTGATGCTAAAGCTGAAGCTCCAATACTTTGGCCACTTGATGTGAAGAACCAACTCATTGGAAAGGACCCTGATACTGGGAAAACTGAGAGCAAGAGGAGAAGGGGGAAACAGAGGATGAGATGGTTGGATAACATCACTGACTCAATGGACATGAGTTTGAACAGACTCTGGGAGATGGTGAAGAACAGGAATGCCTGGCATTGCTGCAGTCTATGAAGCTGCAAAGAGCTGGACATGACTTAGTGACTGAACACCACCACCACCACCCTGCAGACAGAGTGTGGGCCATTTCAGAAGGCGAGAGCAGCCAGATCACATCTATATGAAACAGGACGGGAAGCAGCAGGAGTGACCACTTTGAAGGAGTGACCTAGCCCAAGGACACAACATAAACTGATTAGAACCAGGAGAAGGAAATGGCAACCCACTCCAGTACTCTTGCCTGGAAAATTCCGTGGATGGAGGAGCCTGGTAGGCTACAGTCCATGAGATTGCAAAGAGTCGGACACCACTGAGCAACTTCACTGACTGAGTCCAAGATGGCTGACGGATTGACTTCCATTAGATCCTGAACCTCGGTTTACACTCATTGTAACCCATCAGCAAGCTAAAGGATACACCCACAGACACCATGACAGTTCCAAGGCTGACCATCGAAGACCAAAAAATGGGCAGTGGCCCAGTTCCTGGGAATCTCCACCCCCTCTCCTCAAATAGTTGGAAGAGGCCTCCCGCTCATTAGCCCATGAAATTACTCAGCCCGTAAAAGCTAACCACATCACCTTCTGAGGCCACTCTCACCTTCTGAGATGGCCCACCCTGTCTGCGGAGTGTGTTTCTCTCTAAATAAATCCACTTCTTACCTATCACTCTGTCTCTCACTGAATTTTTTTCTATGATGAGACATTAAAAACCTGAGCTTCATCGAGTCCAGAAACCAGGCGTGCCATCTCAGTTGGAAGGCCGTGGGTTTTGACTGAGTTCCAGTCCTGGCTGAGTGGGTTCGAGTTCTGGCACATGGGTTCAAGTCCGGATCTGAGGTGCATGGGGCACTGACATGGCAAGGCGGTTTATGCTGCCCTTACCTCTCTCCTTCCCCTGGGCTGTGCGTGAGTGCCGGGCCATTGCTGTGCAGAGCAGGCACCACTGGCGGAGGCAAACAGCCAAATGGAGGGAGCCGGGGCCCTTGCCACAGTCCCGCTGATGTTGGGAGTATCAGTATAAACCATGCTGTGAGAAAAAGAAACTCCATCTCTCATTGCAGCAGCCTGGCTTGTGTCCTAATCCACGCTGCAGACAGGCTGCTCTCAGTTCTGGCTGGTAACTAGGACCTAAATTGTGAGGCCATTGGGTGTGGACGGGAAGGCAGAGCCTGAGGAGAGACTGTGATGGATGGGGTCCGTCAAGCTTAACAGAAAGAGGGGTGGGCGCCCTGTCATCTTCTATTCCTTCTTGGCTTTCTCCCTCTGCTCCCATTAACCTTCCACCACCTCCAACTTCTGCTCAACCCTTCAAAGATTCTTTTGTGGCTCCTCATTTTCTCCTACAGTCTTCTGACTGGAGACCCCAGAGACTAGAGGGAGCACGCTGATACCTGCTTGCATGAGTCGTCTTGCAGCAAGAGGTCCCGGTGAGGAACACAGCGCCACCTGGGAGAGTTCAGGAGGGGCCGAGAGGAGAGAGGAGATGCCACGCCACACGTCATACCAACCTCCCAAGACCCTTCTTGTTGGAATTCATCTCGGCTGAGAGATGCACACGCTACTAGGAAGGACCCTGAGTCAGAATGATTAGCCAGAAACAACGTGGAAACTAACCCCATCACCATAAAACCCAAGACCACGAGCCAGAGCAGTTCTCCTGGGTTCCTGACCCTGCTGCTCTCTGCCTGGGCAACCCTTCCCAGTGAAGTCTTCTGCTTTCTCAATATATGCATGAGTCTCCTAAGACAATTCAGGTCCGAATGTTAGACAAGAGCCCACTCTTGGGCTCTGGAAGGGGTTCCCCTTGCTGCAACACCAAGGCTCTCCTGTTCCAAGTGTGGGACAGGCCAGGTAACCAAGAATTAAGGACACTTTTTCAGTTACAAGGCCCATCAAGAAGCTCAAATTCATTCCAATAAGAAATAAGTAGTGAGCACTTACTCTGCTAGCCCTCTGAGGGGTTGTGGGCTGATTGATAATGGGGGTGGTGTTACTAAGATATAAATAAAAGGACTTTAGATATTTCTTAAATGACTATACTATGCCAGGTGCTTTATAAAAATGTGCTTTCTCATTGAAATCTCATAATAATTCTGCATTTTCAAGATAGAATGAATAATTTCATTTTTGAATAATGCACTGGGCATTCATTACTTGTTCTCAACAATTAGCCTATATTTTTCTACATAGATAAAGAGATCAGAGTTCAGAGTGAAGTATTTACTTAAGCTAAATGATAAGAGGCCTGAACTGAAGAACTAGCTTTGCCACTGAAGAGCTGTGTAACCTTGACAAGTTACTTACTCTCTGACTCCATTTCTTCATCCACATTAAATGTTAACAGTAAGAAAACTTAACAGTGTAGGAAAGCTAAGAGAATTAAAAGAGAATGGCATGTAAAGTGTTTAGTTTAGAGCCTGAAATTATACCATTTATTTAATAAGTGTTTGTTGGGGGAAAAAAAATCCCCCAAAGCTGGGCTCAGACACAGAACAAAAGGGGTCGCTATGCTTTTAAGCATAAGAAAAAGCTATCTTGATTAAAGTGGCTTTAATCATTTTGCTAAGAAAACAACCTGTGACCCTGGCATTGAAAGGTGATGATGATGGTGAAGATATAACGTCATAGGCATTTATTGGTCTCTGTGTCAGGCTCATCCTTTAAACTCTTCATGCAAATTATTTCATTTACGCTCATTAAAGAACCTACAAGGTGGTCCTCTTGTCTCCATTTTACCAGTCAGGAAACTTAAGTTTTTCAGGAAGCTTCCCAGAGGCTCCCTAGGAATTGGTAGAGTCTGAGCGGAACCCAGGCACAGAACATCTGGTCTATTTTCCATCTTTTCCATTGCAATTCATGCTGGTGCTGTTTTTCCAAGGACGCAACAAACCATCTGAATCTTTTTGGAATGTGTAAACTTCACTTTTTGTTTTGTCATTCTTTTTCTTTCCTATAACCTTTCCAGAGACTGACTATTTTAAAATAGGTACATACTAGAAAAACTTAAAAATGATCAGAATTGAGATCCTTAGAGACTCTTGCCCCAGACATGGCAAAAGTCTTACCCAAATGTTTTCTGGACACAAGACTCAAGACCATAATCTGTTTTCCTCCAGACTAAATTTTTTTTTTCTTAAATCTGGTTATTTTCCTTTAAAAACTTGTTCTAATAGTTTTGACATCGAATTTTAAAACTTTTCTGTGGGCAAGGGGTGGTAGAGGGCAGAGAATAGAGTTCTGATCTCATTGTGTAAATTTGACAGGATTCTAATCCAGAGATTCTGTGTGTGTGTTTTTTTTTAATGGGTTTGAGTAGGGCCAATAGCTTTTTGAGTCTGAAAAGAGATACTGCTTAAGATTCTAGAATGAGTGAGAACTGGGTACTGGTTTTGAGACTCATCGGGTACTGGTTTCTTTTGTTAGAAAACTAGAATGAAAAATAAGGTGTCCAGAAAATAATCCAAGAGTCAACAGCCAGGCCAACTGCAGGCAATCTCAAAGCATGGGGAATCCAGCCCCAATGAGCTATCCTACCAGGCAAAACATCTTCACTTGATGCTGAAGATCTGCAAATTCAAGGAGGCTGGACTGACCGAGGAGCACCCTCTGGTGGGAAACAGGGGACCCAGACCAGAGAATATGCACCTTCATCTCCCCACAATTTGCTTTGTTCACCAGGGGTATCCTCTCCTTCCTCCAGAGCTAATTCTCCGGGGGGCTACCCTGAAGCAGGCAATATTCTCAAGGGCTGTGTCTCATTTGGCTCTTCCTCGAAGGGTTCAGGCCAGAGCAGGTTTCTCCAAGCCTGGAGGGAAGACCGCTCCCCCAGCATAACCACGAGGGATGCACTGGGTGCCTCCCAGTCCTGTGGAATCAGAATCTCGAAGCTGAGCCTCACAAATTGGTCTTTTCAACAAGCTCTCCACTAGACTGCAAACAACTGGAAAAGAGGAATAATGTGCTGTCCAGGGCGGTCTTCCTGGAGCCTCGCACAGAATCTATGACTGACAGGTACTCAGCAGTTATTTAGTGGATGGATGAATGGATACCAGGGACTACTTCATTTGGGATGGTTGTCAGCGTCCAGAGAAAGGGTCTCCTGGAGGAGCTCAGGCCTGGAGGGGCCGGGCAAGACCTCCTGGACTCTGGCTTGGGGACTGGCCTCTCTCGTTTGCCCCCTTTGCCTCGCCCTGTGGCTCAGCCACATCTGAGCAGCCCCAGTCCTGGCCCAGAGCCCGGGAACGCCACTGTGCAGTCAAACGCTTCTCTCTCCAGCAAACTGCCAGACCAACCAAGCTGGCTTCTCAGGACTGGAATTTGACAGAACAGGAACCAGCCTCAAACTTGCAGACAGCCACACTGCCCCGAGCCAGGAGGGTGGTGTTGGATCAGTCCTAGGGAGGAGACTGGAACTCTTGGTGGTTTAACCCCAATTAAAATTTGAAGGGCCACCAGCCCCCTTCAAATCATGTGACCTGGCTTTTGGCCATAGGAGCGCTGTGAGCATTTCACAGTGTGCCTGCTACAATCCATGGGGTTCCAGAGAGTGAGACATGACTGAGCACCTAAAACCTAAAGCTTTCTCACCCAGACATTTGCTTCCAGGCAGCACGGTGCCTAGGGCTCATCTACCCTGGGCTGGACCGACTTACCTTTTTATGGGGGTCTCCCAGTGGCCAGTGCCCTAGAGGCCTTGAAGTGCTCAGCCCGTGCCCACCTTTGCAGCAAAGATTTCCAAGAGCATTAGGACAGAGAAGAACACATAAAACAGAGATAAGAACAGAGACTAGGACTTACAACACCCAGGAAACAAAGAGATGTTCTTACCACGCAGGGACCTCCAGCAGACTTCTTGTCCAGTCCAGTCCCCTTGCCGGGAACTTGTCCATCTCACCCATTAGTAGGTGATTCACTATCTTCAAACAACCAGTTGCCCAGTCCAATCCTCTAGATAGAAGCCTGACTCCAGTCAGGCCAGGATCTTCTCCCTTAACCAGCCAACCCCTACAACTAACCTCGGCCTTATTAACTGAAGTGCCTCCTAGGTCAGCCTTCCCTGGACCAATACCTCAATCTGTAGCAAGCGTCCTTGCTGTAGGTACGCAGTTTGCCTCTGCTCATCCCAAACTCCCATTCCTTCCCTCCCATCCCGCCAACCTTGGCAATCACAAGTCTGTTCTCTATGTCTGTGTGAACATAGAGATGCTTTGTAGACGCACTGATTTGCTTTGTCGATGCACGGATTTGCATTGTATTTTGGGGGTGGGGGGTGGGGGTGCTATGCTGAGTTGCTTGTACTTGGCTGAACCTCGTTGCTGCACATGGGCTTTCTCTAGTTGGGGTAAGCTGGGGCTACTCTTCATTGTGGTGTGTGGGCTTCTCACTGTGGTGGTCTCTCTTGTTGGGGAGCACGGGCTCTAGGTGTGTGGGCTTCAGTAATTGCCACACTTGGGCTCAGTAATTGCGGCCCTCAGGCTGTAGAATGCAGGTTGGGTCATTGTGGTACATAGGCTTAGTTGCTCCACGACATGTGGAATCTTCTATGACCAGGAATCAAACTCATGTACCCTGCAGTGGCAGGCAGATTGTTAACATCGGACCACCAGGGAAGTCCCCATAGTAGGGTTTTAACAAGGTAACCCTTCCTTCTTCCCTTTGTTACCCAAAGTAAGGACATTTAAGGGTTGGGGAAATATGGTGCAATTTTTCTTCACATGACCTTTCCTTTTGAAACACTTAGTACTAGCATTTTATCAGTTTGTATGATCTTGTTGAAAACAGCTGGGTATTCTAAAAATAGAATTTGAATCCTGCTTATTATTACGTGGGCTTCCGTGGTAGCTCAGTTGGTAAACATCTGCCTGCAATGCAGAAGACCCTGATTCAATTCCTGGGTCAGGAAGATCCCCTGGAAAAGGGAAAGGCTACCCACTCCAGTATTCTTGGGCTTCCCTTGTGGCTCAGCTGGTAAAGAATCCGCCTGCAATGCAGGAGACCCCGATTCGATTCCTGGGTTGGGAAGATCCCCTGGAGAAGGGAAAGGCTACCCACTCCAGTATTCTGGCCTGGACAATTCCATGGACTGTATAGCTCATGGGGTTTCAAAGAGTTGGACATGACTGAGTGACTTTCTTTTTTTTTTTTCTTCTTTTGACTGAGTGACTTTCACTTATTATTATTTATTTTCAGCATAGTCCTATGGAGGGGTAAGGATAAAAGAGGGAAAATTCAGTGATTAAAAAAAACTTTATGAAAGATAAAGAGAGATTGTCAGTGAATTACTGTTAGTCTATTGCTTTTTCTCTTCTAGTTATTTTGATTTGATTGCAGTCTTACAACGTAAGACATGATGGCGCTTTTCTTCTGTCAACTTTGCTCTTAGAGTCCGGTCCTTCAGAAGCAGATATAGAGCATATAGTCCCTTTCTTCTGTCCTTCCAGAATTAACATTCCACCTCAAGTCCAGTGGGGTATTCATTATGGTTATTTGTTATGATATAATTTTGTCAAAGATATAAATAATGCTTCTCATTCAAAAGTTCTTAAGAGAAAATAGAGCCCTCCTGTCATCAATCAGCTGCTGAAGGGATTCTGCTGGGCTGGATGCATCATGAGCATCCCTTTCCTTCCCTACCATCCCTTTCATCTCAGCCCCTTTCTCCCTACTATCCACTTCCAAGCTTAAGCATTTCTTTGGAGAGATGTTTGCCAGGTTAACTTTCATTGAAATGATGGTGATGTTAGAAATCACAAGAACCATGCCTTCTCATTTTAGCATTCCCCAGGCCCGAGCAACTACTGAGTCTGCATGCCACAACTAGAGAGTCCGTGCACCTTCATGAAAGATCCTGCGTGCCGCAACTAAGACCCAACGCAGTCAAACAAATAAATAGAGACTGCATTTTAAAAAGACCCTACTATGTGTCAGACACCTGTACTGACTGCTTTACCAGCATTGTGCTATTTCATTTTCATAAAAACTCTAGGAGGTAGAGATTGCTATTATTTTTTATTGATGAAGAGCCTGATGCCCAAAGGCAATGAAAGTCACAAGGTCTTAGGGGATGCACCTGGGTTTAAATCCAAGTCTATGTGGTTCCAAAGACTCTCCCTCTCCATCGAATCATTATACAAAAAGAGAACGAGCAAGTCTGTGATCAGTATATCCAGATGTCTCATGGGTATGTTGTATTCCTGTGTATTTTATTTCTATAAAGAATGAGGGGATTTGGCCTGGAGGCAGAGAAACTAACCAGGAAGCAACTACAGTAATTTAGGAGAGAAGAAATGTCTTGAATAAACAGCTGGTTATGACTATAGTGGCTGTAGAAGTAGGAAAGGGTGATGGAAATGTGTATATGAGTGTGTATAAAACACTGGGAGAGAGTGTGACTGGGGATGACCTGATTGACCTAAAAGGGCCAGTGACCTACACTATCTTCTGAGGCTGCGTTCATCCTGAAGGTTAACGTCAATCCACTGGAAAAAGAGGGAGATGACAGGGAAAAGGCCTTTCAGTCAAGCACTGTATGGAAAGCTAGTGAAAATGGGGGAACCAACATGCATTTTGTGAACAAGAAGGACAGGTAAACCCTCCAGGACCACCCCCACCCACCCCTGCTCCACAGGGCCTCAACCAGACAGAGGTTTGGGCACATGCAGACAGTTCCTGGAAAATCTCTCCCAGGAGAACACTCAAGAGGTACCCGAGAGACGGTGTTTGGAGAAGTCAGACATCTCAGGGCTCCTGGATTTACTAAGCTCCAACACACACCCACCATTCTCTTTTATTTTTGTCCTGAGGAGACACACTTAAGAGATCATAGCACCTCACATGTGTGTACATAGTGTTTAAAGGGTAAGAATAGTGCTGGGAAGGCTAAAGGTAAAGCCACCTCTTTCTCTCCTGTGGAAGAAAGCAGTCTAGAACTCTAGAGAATTCTAGAGAATGCAAGGATGTTATTGAAGAGAGAACCTTGGTTCTGCTCTGATTTATTGCTATCACTGCAGGTATGGCAAACCACTGGCAGGTGTTGGTAATTTATTATTATTTTTATTTGGCTGTACCAGATCTCAGGGGATCTTTGTTACAAGTGGGACCTTAGTTCCCTGACCAGGGATTGAACCCAAGCCCCCTGCATTGGGAGCATAGAGTCTAAACCATTGGACCACCAGGGAAGTACCAAAATGTTATTAATAAGGAGTACTTATGGCTCCTGTCACTTCTGTTCACGATATCCCTCAGCGTGAAGCATCTACCTGTGTGTTTCTTAATACTGCAACTGACAACCTGTCCCGTGTGCTGATTACCTAATTGTCAAGGGTAGCTGGTGAGGACAAAAATATGTTGATGTCTTGATGTAAAACCAGAGAATGAAATCAGATAATATAAAGAACAGAGGGAAAAGCCACCATAAAGAAAAACGTCAACTCAAGAAACAAAATTGAACATTTTGCATGAGCAAGATCTTCCAAGCATGCAGACACTCAGCGGCCGCATTGCCCAGGTGTCTCAGCTGGATGAGTACCTGTGGTAAGGGGTGAAGTGTACCTAACATCCAGATGAGTGCTAATAGATTTTGGCAACAATTTATACTAAAATTTTTTAAAAAGTCATGTGACTGGAATTAGGGTAAGACTAGGGGGGTGACTAGGGCATGAACTCAGGAAGGCACTCATCTGAGCTGACCCCACCCTTGCCTAATCCTGAGAGTGATGCCTCCTGAATTTTGTGTCCAAGGGGCCTCTCTTTCTTCACTCTTGTGCTAGTGCTGCTGCATCATTTCATTCATATCAACCTTCATCCTCAGGCTTGGAATAACCCCCTGGGCAAACGAGGGTGGGGCAGAGGTGATGGTGAAAAGAGGATTGTGATTGAAAATACTAAGGGCAGGAAACAAAGAGGATTCAGTGATTGATGGGCTGTGACGTTTGATGCCAGTTTGGGAAAGGAAGCAGGGTGGTGGAGACTATAGAGTGGGAGAGTCTGAAGACCGGTGTTAGAGGGCAGTACTGAGCAGCTTGTTCCTGGTGGTGCTATGTACGCTGTGCTGAGTCGCTCAGTCATGTCTGACTCTTTGCAACCTCATGAACTGTAGCCTACCAGGCTCCTTTGGTCCATGGGGATTCTCCAGGCGAGATTACTGGAGGGGACTGCCATGCCCTTCTCCAGGGGGATCTTCCCAACCCAGGGATTGAACCCAGGTCTCCCACATTGCAGGCAAATTCTTTACCGTCTGAGCCACCAGGGAAGCCCTTAGAAATATACAGACATGCCTGATGGAAACTCTTTTTTTCTCGGCAGACAGGCCCCTAGGGTTTCCACTCTTCCATGGGGATGGTCCCCGTGTCTGTGACAACCACAGAGGCTGTTCCAGCTCAGGAGATCCTGATATAACTCTGGTGAAGAGTATGAACTTAATGAATTTAAAGATTACCTAATGAAAAAGGAAATAAACCAAGGATAATAAACCAAGGATCCTTATCACCGACTGCTTTCTGTAGTTCCCATTGCTCATAAAAATATTTTATCATTTGACTAGACAGCAAGTGGACAGGTACAAGGTACCTGGCAGCTAAAAGAATTTTTTTTTTTCTGGAAAGTGATGGTTTCTGAACTCTCCCTGAATAGGCTGGTCCGAGATAAAAATCTCTGTCTTCAGGAGGTGGCTGTCTACATCGTGTCTGGCTTTACATCAGATGCCGGACTTTACTTCAGGCCCCTCAGCTTTATGTCAGGTGATGGCTTTCCATCACATGACGTGACTTTCCATCACATGACCCTGACTTACATCACCATCTGCCCCTCAAGCCTGCAACTTCCAAAGCTGGGAACTTCACATTGATCCCAGCACCTAATACAGCTTTTGACATAGAGCGTGAACAGTGACACCCTTCTGCTGAGGGCAGGGGTGTGGGGACAGGACCAGAGACTCGGGCAGAAAGGAAGAAGGAAGAATGGGGAGGAAGGTCATAGGAATGAGCACAGCCCACCCACCAAAATGCCACCACTTTCACACGCTCCACACTCACACCCACCAGCCCCATTCTCCAGATGCCGACCCTTGTGTAGGCCTGCAGCTTGAAAACTGTCAAGACAGGTGTTTCTGGGTCCAGAGGCCTTACTCTGGGAAAAACAAAGGGCAGTTAGACCCCACACAGTCTGCCAGGCTGAAAGTGCCCCAGCTGCTGAAAGCAGGCCTTGTCCCTCCTCTGAAGCGAGGTAATTTGGGCTGGAGAGTCACAGGCACCCAGGCACCAACCCGTCCTCTGTGGACGCGTCCTTGGGATTCTGCCAGGGTCATCTCCATCTCCCGAGTCTGGGGGGCCTACCTGGGCGCGACAGGTGGGCGTGCCGGTGCTCCGGCGCCCTCTAGCGGCGTCTGCGCTAACGCCAACCCAACTCATTCCCCTGCCTTCCTCCTCAGAGGGGTGGGGGTCAGGACGGGGGGCGGGGGGGGGGGGGGGGTGCGCTGCTCCCGACAAGACTAATTTCGTTCCTCCATCCCTCTTAGCGCAATGAACTGCCCTACAGACATTTAGGATCTCTTGGAGAAGGAAGCTCTTTTAGTCAATACACCTTAACCCTGAGAAGATGGTTTCTAGAAGGAACCTGAAAGAAATATTGTATTTTTCTTCTGATGTTTCCAAGGAGAAATTGCTCTAGTTTTCAAAGTCATAAGAAATACAAAGTTATAAATATGATGTTCTGAGCCAGAGATGGAAAAGCAATATTTTGGAAAGTTTGTTCTTCGCCCCCCTTCTTTTGGTGCATTTCACAGCATGTGGGGTCTTAACTCCCTGACCAGAGATGGAACCTGAGCCCCCTACTCTGGAAGTATGGAGTCAACTGCTGGACCACCAGGGAAGTCCCAAACGTTTATTCTTTTTAAATGGACTTTTCATTGAAGACAAAATAAAGGATTCCCCTGTGGATTCCTTGAACTGTAAACACATACAGTCTCTCTGTTGACTTGATTGACTTAGTTGTGACCATTTAAAATAGAAAGTCAGCACTGTGCATGTGCAGTTCTTCACAAAACATGCAGGGTCACAGGGGCAGCTGTAGACAATGACTTTGTACAAACTGAATCATATCTATTGGGTAAATATTTCACTGGCTCCAAGAGACAGTGAAACAATTAGACTCAAGCCTGCTCCTCCCAATGGATGCAGGACACCCACCTGACGGCCCCCAAATTAGTCAAGATCATCAGTGCCCATGGCACCAGTGCAGTGATTATCTCCAGGGAACCTAAGTCTCTCTGTGAGAGGAGTGATCAAGAGGGTTGTTGAGTGTGTCCTCTGATCTCAGTTCCCACATCTGTCAAATTAAACAACTAGAGTCAATAGTTGATCCTCAAGCTCTCTTCCAGTTCTGGGCATCATAGATTCAAAGGGATAAAGTTGTTGTCCACAGGCTAGCTTAGATGGGCTCTCCTACACCTAGGAAAGCACCAAAATCATCAGACAAGAACAAACCTTCCCAAATAAGTCATCCCTTTCAGAATTTGTCTTTAGGGCTTCCATATTTCTTGAGCTAAAAGCTAGTGGTTCCTAAGAGGCATTCCCAAGAATACAGCAGTCAGATAAAGGACTTCCCAGTTTTTGCTAACTTAGGAAAAACATATACTGTATGTCATTTGTGTTTAGTAGTTTATAGACTAAGCAGAAAGTTCCCACATCAATGAGACGTCTAGTATAGAAAAGACTGAAAGTATATGTAGGCATTACGGTGTTTTGATTCTGCACTCACAAGATGTAGCAGATATCCACTGGTTCAACATAATGCTAACTGAGGTTCTACTGCGCTTAGGTGCTCAGTCATGTCCGACTCTTTGCAACCCCATGGACTATAACCTGCCAGGATCCTCTGTCCATGGGGATTCTCCAGGCAAGAATACTGGAGTGGGTTGTCATGCCCTCCTCCTGGGGATCGTCCCAACCCAGGGATCAAACCCAGGTCTTCCGCACTGCAATCAGATTCTTTACCATCTGAGCCACCAGGGAAGCCCAAGGATACTGGAGTGGGTGGCCTATCCCTTTTCCAGGGGATCCTCCTGACCCAGGAATTGAACCAGGGTCTCCTGCATTGCAGGCAGTTCTTTACCTGCTGAGCTACCAGGAGAGACCCCGAAGTTCTACTACATATGGTCTATTTCAAGTAGCATAGAAATAGATGCTTGACCCATTGATTGAGCTTGATTTTGGACTTAACAGTCACTTCCATAAGAACAACTAACTTCAAGAAAGGATTTGTAACTTCAGATCCCTTTGATTTGGATAACACACTTCCCTCAAAGGAAAAACCATTCTAGAATTTTTAGGATATCCTAAAATTTGGAAAACTCAGCAGTGGCCAGAGGACCGGAAAAGGTCAGTTTTCATTCCAATCCCAAAGAAAGGCAATGCCAAAGGACGCTCAAACTACCCCACAATTGCAGTTATCTCACAACTAGTAAAGTAATGCTCAAAATTCTCCAAGCCAGGCTTCAGCAATCAGTGAACTGTGAACTTCCAGATGTTCAAGCTGGCTTTAGAAAAGGCAGAAGAACAAGAAATCAAATTGCCAACATCTGCTGGATCATCAAAAAAGCAAGAGAATTCCAGAAAAACATCTATTTCTGCTTTATTGATTATGCCAAAGCCTTTGACTGTGTGGATCACAATAAACTGTGGAAAATTCTGAAAGAGATGGGAATACCAGACCACCTGACCTGCCTCTTAAGAAACCTGTATGCAGGTCAGGAAGCAACAGTTATAACTGGACATGGAACAACAGGCTGGTTCCAAATAGGAAAAGGAGTATGTCAAGGCTGTATATTGTCACCCTGCTTATTTAACTTATATGCAGAGTACATCATGAGAAACGCTGGGCTGGATGAAGCACAAGCTGGAATCAAGATTGCCAGGAGAAATATCAATAACCTCAGATATGCAGATAACACCACCCTTATGGCATAAAGTGGAGAAGAACTAAAGAGCCTTTGGATGAAAGTGAAAGAGGAGAGTGAAAAAGTTGGCTTAAAGCTCAACACTCAGAAAACTAAGATCATGGCATCTGGTCCTATCACTTCATGGCAAATAGATGTGGAAACAGTGGCTGACTTTATTTTTCTGGGCTCCAAAATCATGGTGATTACAGCCATGAAATTAAAAGACGCTTACTCCTTAGAAGGAAAGTTATGACCAGCCTAGACAGCATATTAAAAAGCAAAGACATTACTTTGACAACAAAGGTCTGTCTAGTCAAGGCTATGGTTTTTCCAGTGGTTATGTATGGATGTGAGAGTTGGACTATAAAGAAAGCTGAGCACCGAAGAATTAATGCTTTTAAACTGTGGTGTTGGAGAAGACTCTTGAGAGTCCCTTGGACTGCAAGGAGATCCAACCAGTCCATCCTAAAGGAGATCAGTCCTGGGTGTTCATTGGTAGGACTGATATTGAAGCTGAAACTCCAATACTTTGACGACCTGATGCGAAGAGCTGATCATCTGAAAAGACCCTGATGCTGGGAAAGATTGAGGGTAGAAGAAGGGGATGACAGAGGATGAGATGGTTGGATGGCATCACCGACTCAATGGGCATGGGTTTGGGTAAACTCCAGGAGTTGGTGATGGACAGGGAGGCCTGGCGCACTGCTGTTCATGGGGTGGCAAAGAATCGGACATGACTAAGTGACTGGCCTGAACTGAAAGTGCATTTAAAATTTTCTGTCTTGATATTTGGTGAGTCTAATGGGCTAGCGACTGTTGCCAAAGCAGTATGACTTTAGGCTACTGCAGGGATCCAAAAGGTTTTTGTTGGTTTGTCTTTAAATATTAACTTGAGAAAAATGGAAAAAGGAAATAGAGGATAAATTTAGCTCCTTTTCTCTTAAAAATGCATTAAATACAGATCCTTTGGTTATATATCTGATTTAAAAAACACAAAGACTCATGAAGTGACTTTCCCAGCTGGTATAGGGACTTTGTCATAATTGGTGGGGTTGCTACCATCAGAGTCCTTTTCTCATCTTCATTCTGGATTGAGGCCCCTCTGAAAATGTGAGATTCTGATTACACACAGTATTAAATACTTGCCTCCAACATGTTTACCTGCAAATGGAAAAATCCTTTCTTAGTGTGAATAAAGGTAGCCATGGAGGTCCAGGGTATTCTCTTTTGGGGAAGTTGCAAGGAGAAGACAGAGAAATGCATGGTGCAAACCATATGAATACCTTTTCATTTGAGTTCCAAAAGATTCAAATGCAGATGAGAATAAAGACTTCATCATTAACCCATTTCTTTTTTCTCTTTCTGGTCCTGCTGCTCTAGGTTTTCTCTCGTTGCGGCAAGTGGGGCCTGCTCCTTGCTACAGCACATGGGCTTCCCCCTGCAGTGGCTTCTCTTTTTGCGGAGCACAGGTTCTAGGGTGCAGGCTCAGTGGTTATGGCACATGGGCTTCGTTGTCCCAAGGCATGTGGGATCCTACCGGACCAGGAATCAAACCCGTGTTCCCTGCATTGGCAGGTGGATTCTTTTTTTTTTCCTTTGTATTAACTTTATTTTTCATTTAAAAAATTTTTTTATTTATTTTTAATTGAAAGATAATTGCTTTAAATATTGTGTTGGTTTCTGCCATACAGCAACATGAATCAGCCATAGGTATACATATGCCCCCTCCCGCTTACATCTCCCTTCCACCTCCCCCCTAATCCCACCCATTCGTCCCATCCTCTCCTTCACCCCTTCCCCCCGTGTCCACATGTCTGTTACTATGTCTAGCAGGCAGATTCTTCACCACTGGACCGCCAGGGAAGTCCAATGTTGTAGTTTCGATGTCCATGAGCATTTTCACGTGGTCACCTGTGAGCGAGCAAACCTTTGGCTCCATTCTAGACAAGCGCTTCTCATCAGACCATTCAGAACAGCCCAGAATTCAACAGCCTCTTCGACCATGGAAGGATCTTCCTTTTATGGAATGCTCAGGGGAAATCACCTGATTTGAGCGTGGTTTGAGTTCGAGTCTGTGAAACCATCATGACTCCCCTCCAGAGACGAAGGAGGAGATGCTAGCCTTCGTTAGCGTGCACCCTGAAAGCAGGTGTCCTGGCTGTACTTGCCAGCCCTCCTCCTATTTTTATCCACCTCCCTACCTGTGAGTGCCTTTGACCTACTCTGAGCTCAGACCCCTGATCTATTAGAGTGACTTTGTCAGTCTTTCTTTAAAAATGGACAGGCAATAAAATGAATTGATCCTAGAGGCAGCAGATCAGCAATGGAAGTGAAAACCTCAGAAGTCATCTAACAACAGCCACAGCCACCCAGGGTTCTATCTTATCTGCTGGATCATAAAACGGGAAACCTAAACCTGAAGGGCATCCACTCAAAATAAACAAAGCTGTTGCTTGCTTCTGGCTCTTGGGGGAATTGCTATGCCATTTAACCTGTGTATACTCACTACAAAATATTGCCATGGGTGTGAAACACTTTTGTTCTAGGAAAGATTTTTCTGCAGGGGAGTGGTTCAAGGGGAAGGTTGTTTTGACATAAAGCAAAAATAAAACACACACGTCTTGGAGAACAGGGATCGTTCAGAGGGCAGTAGAAGAAAGGAATGGAGAGAAAAGAATATCTCTTCTGAAGTGATAGTTTTTCCCAAAGGGTAGGGTTTAGTCTCCGTTTAAAGAGAAAATTTTAAATAGCTTGGACAGCTCAAAACTGCTGTTAAGGGAACTGAAAACCAAGGGAGCCAAGAACAATACTTTAAAAAAAAAAAATCTTGGCAAAGCAGCAAGAAGATGAAGAGTTGGTTTTGCATAGTTTTGAAGGCAGGAGTAAGGAAGCAGAGGCATCTCCTCCCAAAAGGCACTGAAATCTTAGAGCGTCAGTGGGTCAGTTGCAGGGGCCAGGGGTGGGGCTGTTTCTCTCTTGAAGCCTCCCAGGGCACCCACTCCTCCCTACCCCACCCCACTACTCCATGTACGCTTCCTCCCTCCATCTCTGGAACCCTTGCGGGGGTTGAGGGGGGCAACACTTCTCAACTGGATCCCCTAGGGACCATCTCTACAGACTGGATTCTTGGCAAGTTCTGGGACTAGAAGCCGGACTTGCAAGGCCAAGGAGGAGGGGCATGGTTGGATCTGGAGAGATTAGTAAGTATATATCTGGTTCTGCCTAAGGGAGGGTCATTTTTCTCTCCAAGCCTGAGCTTCCTGGTCCTGGACAAGGACGCTCCTCTCCTCTCCCCACTTCCCATGCGGCAGAAACTGTTAGCTGTTCCTCAAACCAGTTTCCTGGTCATCCTGGGCACGACTGGATGATGTTTCTCAGCATCTCTTGTAGTAAAATCGTGTGACTCCTTTCTGGCCAATGGAAAGCAGGCACAACAGGTGTGTCCTATCCAACTATGGCCCTGTAGTGGAAGGCAGTGTCCTCCAGAATTCATGTCCACCCAGACCTTAGAATGTCATTAAAAGAAACCCTGTTTCTATGCCCACAGGATACTTTTGACACCAAATGTGTATGGGGTGGTGGTTCCCACACCAACCAGTTCTCTAGTTCTCAGGGGACACCAACTGGGTGTCCTCTAAGTTAACTCAATTCTGATTCTAACTACATGGACTTATTAGAGACCCCACAGCTCAAGGGCTCAGTCTCCCACTTCAGACACCAGTTGAAAGTTCCAGGCTGTCACTCTATTTCTGATGAATCAGCTGTAAATTGGGAGTTTCCATGACCAGCTCCTGAGGTCTGAGAATTTGTGAGAACTGCTCACAGAACTTACTTATGTTTACTGGTTTATGTAAAGGATATAGTGAAGGATACAAGTGAACAACAGCTAGGTGAAGAGGTGCATAGGGTGAGATCTGGAAAGTTCCAAGTGTAGGAGCTTTTGCACCTGTGGAGTTGGAGTGACCACCCTTCTAGCACATGGATGTGTTCACCAATCTGAATCTCTCAAAACCTCATAGATTATGGATTATTATGGAGATTTTGGGCTTCCCTGGTGGCTCAGTGGTAAAGAATCTGCCTACAATGCAGGAAACCCAGGCTCAGTCCCTGGTTTGGGATGATCCCCTGGAGGAGGGCATGGCAACCCACTCCAGGATTCTTGCCTGGAGAATCCCATGGACAAGGAGCCTGGCAGGCTACACTCCATGGGGTTGCAAAGAGTCAGACATGACTGAAGTGACTGAGCACACATGCATGGAGACTTCATAATGTGGGTATGATCCAACATGAATTCATTCCTGTCCCTTCCCCAGAGGAATGGGGGTGGGCGTGGGGGAAGGAACTGAAAACACCAAGGTTCTAATCATGACTTGGTCTATTTGGTGCCCAGCCCCCATCCTGAAGCCATCCAGAAGCCCACCAAGAGTCACCTCATTAGACCAAACGATGCTCCTGTCACCCAGGGAATCCCGAGAGATTTAGGAGCTCTGTGTCAGGAAATGCAGGCAGAGGTCAAAAAATTTTTTTAATATTTATTTATTTGTTTGGCTGTGCCAGCTCTTAGTTATAGCACATGAACCCTTAGTTGCAGCGTGTGGGATTTATTTCCCTGACCAGGGATTGAACCCAGGCCCCCGGCATTGGGAGCTTGTAGTCTCAGCCACGGGACCACCAGGGAAGTCCCAGACATCAAAAGCAAAAGATGTCCTAACATCTTTATCCCTCAGATTTTAATGATTTTAGGAGCTCTGTGTCAGGACCTGAGGGCAGAGACTTAATATTTGTTTCTTATGTCACAGCGACCCTATTTGGAAGAAAAGCCTTTTCAGATGTAATTAAGGCAAGGATTTTGAGATGAGATCCTCCTGGATTAGAGTGGGTCCTGTGTCTAACAACAGATATCTTTGTAAGACAGCAAAGGAGAAGACAGACAGACACGCAGGGGCAAGGGCAGAGACATACACACAGGCAGAGATGGAAGTGATGCTCTGTAAGTCAGGAATGCTAAGGGTCAGCAGACACACCGCCCCCTACCCGCCCCGCCCCAAAGCTAGGAGAAGGGCATGGAAAATGTCTTCCCTCAGAGCCTCCAGAGGAATCAACTCCACTGACACCTTGACTTTGGACTTCAGGTCTCCAGGACCATAACAGAATCCACTATTGTTCTTTTAAGCTATCAGGGTCGTGGCCATTTGTTACAGCAGTGCTGGGACAATCTCTTCGATACAACAACCTTCCCTGCTCTTTCCCCGTCGGGCAGGCTGGCCTGGAGACGATCTCTGGGTCATCTTGCTGGGGCCCAGGGAGCCTGGAAGGAATGAGCCTGGATTCCTGAGTCACTGCTCAGTAGAAGCAGGAGTGGCCATGAGGCAGGAGCCACATTAGCTGTGGTAAGCTTCTGTTCTCTGCATTTATTGGTTACGGTGGCCACACTTATCTCAACTGATATCCCCACCACCATACAGCAATAAATGGACGTGCCGGTTTGCACAGCAATCTTGTGGAATTTATAATTCTAGCTCTGTCGCTGAACACACAGGAAAGTCCTGTTGTCAGAACTGGGAGGCTGAGAACCAGACCCTCTCCCTCCAAAGGACAAAACAGAACTGGGGGCCAAGGGCATGGCCTGCCCTCTGCCAGCACCTCGTGGTTACCCACATTAGCACCGGCTCTTCTGTTGCACCAGCAGAGGCCTGGAGCAGGAAGGAGGTGTGAGCCCAGGGCAGGTTCCCCATTTCTGCCCTCCTGGGTGGACACTCACAGTGTGTGGATTCCCTTCCAGGAGACCTGAGCCTGCTGTGGGGCTCGGTGGGGAAAGCAGCCGCAGGCTGGCCCGGAGGGAAGGAGAGGAAGCATGAAGCCAGGGAGGCTGGGCCCGGGGCCGGAGTATCGAGCGGACGGCTGGGTTCCATCTGCCTCCACTCTTGTCACCACGCACAGCCTAAGTGGCTGTCTCTACCTGGCCAGGTAGACCTGGTCCATGGAGGTGGATGGGGCCCCTGCCCACGCCAGCACTGAGCTCCTTGGAGGCAGCAATGCGCTTGGTGGACACTCTGCCCCGGGGCATCTGTAGATTGTGGGAGCCACGGTAGTGGGTGATTCTGGAACGGGAGGCCAAGGTCAGATAGTGAGATGCCCTGGACGCCGTCAGAAATCTGGGCCTTAACCTGTGGATAGTGGGGTGATTCTCAATGCTGGGTTTTAAGATCTGCGTTTTAGAATATTTACCCTGGGAGTAGGACCCGCACAGAGTAAGACCACCATAAACATTTGTGTAGCTGAATGAAAGCAAAATGCAGTACTAATGCTCATCCTGTAACATGGTTCAGTCTCTCTCTTACACACGCGTGTCCACTCCTTCCCCACCCCCGCCCCCACCATCCAATCCTAAAAGCAGGGAGATTATGTGGATGGTTGATGTCCAATGGGCTCCCCAGACAGCAGAATGGATGCCCAAATCGGACAGCGAAGACAGAGCTCACAGGTAAGGATTGGAAGTGCCCATCTAATGTTGGAGAAAGGTTTCAGCAACCACACAGATAAGGCCACGTCGTCCTCAGTTTGTGTTCCCCGAGTGTGGGCACCTGCCTGTGGGCAGGGAGGCCACAGGGGCCCTGTCACAGGAGGCTCTGCCTGCCCACCACTGTGGAGGAGGTTTCAGCCCCGTGACATTTCCTTGGAATCCAAGTGTGGGTCCCCTTCTCCCTCCCCCGCATTTATTTTACTTCCTTCCCTTCTTTCTCTTGTCTGGCCTGAGAATGTTCGTGGAGGCCTGTGGTCCAGAGAAGTCCTGGAGGGTCATTTGTGCCAGTAATAAATCCCCCCAGCTCAGGTAGGGAAGTCAAGGGGGAGTCCTGGGTACCTCGGTGGGTTGAGTCCATCCCTACTGGCCCCATCCAAAGCTCTGCCCCGGGTGTGGGACCACAACAGCATCAGACACTGTCCCTGTCCAGGGAGGTGAGAGTTCTCAGAGGAGGTGACAGTGGGCTTCGGGTCAACGGGACAACAGGTCAGGACAGGATTCAGCTGGGAGCTGAGATACTTAGGCCAATGGACCATCAGGAAAGACAAGGGACTGGGCGGGAGGGCAGAGGTATCTCACAAAGCATAATGGAAAGGATGGGTCTCCAGGTGAGTATCTAAAGCACAGGTGGCATCCAAGCTGCTCCTTGTCCAGCTACAGGACGGGTCAGAATGGGGCGGGGGCTTCCCTGGTGGCCCCGTAGTTAAGAGTCTGCCTGACAATGCAGGGGACACAGGTTCAATCCCTGGTCCAGGAAGATGCCACATGCCACAGGGCAGCTAAGCCCCTGCACCACAGCTACTGAGGCCTCGCTCTAGAGCTCACGTGCTGCGACTGCTGAAGCCTGAGCACCCAGAGCCGGGGCTCCGCAATGAGAGAGGCCACCACAATGAGAAGGCCTTGCGCCACAAGGAAGAGCAGCTCCCACTCGCCACAATTAGACAAAGCCCAAGCGCAGCATCAGAGACCCAGTATAGCCAAAAAAGAAAATAAAAAGAAACCACTATGACCATTAAAAGAAAAAAAAAAAAAGAAGAATGGGCCAAATGGAGACAAAAACCCACCAGACATAAACCGAAACTGCTACAAATTAAAAAAAAAAAAAAAAAGAACGGGCCCAGTGGGTCCCGAACAGAAACCTAGACAGAGCTCCTCAAATTCCAACTCCTTCCGCGGCGGAAGCTCAGGCCCTGGCGCCATTACCTCTCCCGGCCTCGCGCCGCCTTCTCTGCAGGCCCGTTCCTACCTCCTCCGTTGCCCCAGTGGATTCCCGCCGTCCTCTGCCGTCCTCTCCCGCTGCCTGGCCCGGCCTTCAGACCGAGTGTCGGCCGGCCGCCTCCACACCGCCACTTCCGCTCCCGAGGCGGTGCCGTCCTCACGGGGACGGGTCTTCCGGGTCTTTCCTCCAGGTCAACAGGAGAAGGGGATTTTTGATGAGCCCCTTTCCAGGAAACAAACACGGAGGACAGGGTTCAAATGGCCACCAGAGACTACCCTGGGAGGGGAGACGCGGGGCTGGAGTCAGAAGCCTGGGGCAGGAAAGCCTGTAACGGATCTCACCTGAAACCACCGCGACCCACCACTCCAGGACACTGAGCAGGCCAGGTCACGTTGGATTAATCAAGTCAAATCCGTCAGGCTTCTTTCCAAGCTTGGGGAAAGCCTGAAGTCAATCCTCTTCACTCTTTTTTTTTTAAAGGAATTTGTTTAGCTTTTTATAAAAAAAATTAAATAAATATGGCTGCGCTGGGTCTTCGCTGCTGCACGCAAGCTTTCTCTGGTTGTGTTCTGGGGCTTCTCACTGCAGTGGCTTCTCTTGGGGTGTGTGGGCTCTAGAGTGCTCAGGGCTTCAGTATTGTGGTTGGAGGTAAACATGAACATCATGCTCCCTTTACATGTGAGGAAATTCTGACTCAGAGAAGTTAATATGCCCAAGAGTTTTGGTAAGCAGGGGGTGGGGAGGAAGCCATGATTTGAACCCCAAATCACAATAGCTTGTTTGTAGCTTTTCTAAGCAGAGGAGAGAGGAACTGGTACCTTAAGGCACACCTTGATCTTCCACTTGACCTGGGATCCCTCTGGTAGGGTAGCCGGGGGCAAGGCTGAGTCTCCTAGGACCAGCCTGACCTGAAGTGGTTCCTCCCTGTTAACCTCATCCCACACATGGCCACTGGGCAGATTCAGTGTTAAACCAGCCAAACCAGAGCAGAGGATCCAGGGCCAGGGCCAAGTTCTTGCACCATGTCTCTCCTGCAGTGACTAGCGGCTACTGTGGAGGCCACCCAGGGCGCCTGCAACACTGGCCAAGAGACACAGCGTGGTTTGAGCACAGCCACACTGACACTCGTTGAAAAGGATTTACTTCACAGCTGCCAAAGAAAGCCTGAAAACAAACCCAGACGATCCTCAAACATTCATGTTCAGAAAAAAAAAAAAAAAAAAAGATCAAAGACCTCTTCACCCAAGCCAGAGTTCTGGGGAGAAGAAACTGGCCAGATTTAACTCATTGTTTGGGACAGTCAAGCACTCGGCTGTCTTGTCGAACCTTGGCAAGGACACAGAACATAGGTGTCATTCCAAAACTGCCTATGACACCTTTCATCAGAACCCCTTTTTGGTCCCTTAAGGCAGCATTCCTAAGTAGATCAACCTTATACCCAGACAAGACCCTTTTGGCTGGGGCATCTGAAATGCAAACATCACCACTCTCATAAACACTGAAACGTCATGTTCACGATGCACTAGGCATTCCTGTGTGTGCCAGTTGCTCAGTCACGTCCGACTCTTTGCCACCCCATCGACTATAGCCCGCCCGAATCCTCTATCCATGGACTTCTCCAGGAAAGAATCCTGGAGTGGGTTGTTATTTCCTTCTTCAGGGAATCTTCATAGATCAGGGATCAAACCCAGGTTTCCTGTACTGTGGGAGACGCTTTACCATCTGAGCCACCTGGGAGGACTCCTAGTGCTTTATATATGCCAGTTCATTTCATCCCCAGGCTTACCCCTAACTCGCTTTAAGTCGTGTGGCCAGTATATGGTGGAACTAGGATTCGAAAAGCAACAGTCCAGAGCTGATGCTTGTAGCCTCCACACCACGCTGCCTTCTGAAAATATTTAAACATCAACATTTTGCCCTTTGAGCATCTGTGATAGCCTCACCATCAAAACTAGGCAGCAGGCAGCAGTTGGCAGCCCTATGGCCTTTCTTTCCTACTCCTTAGAGCTGCTAAGGACAAAATGCTGGGAGATACCTGCCCACCCTCCCCTGATTCCTTCACCACCTCCCAGAGGACTCTATTCTCATTCTTCCTTCCTACACACGTGATGCTTGAGGTGAAAGTGGTAGTTTACTGCCATTAAGCACTTGTGACTCTCAAAATTAAGGAATTACTTGCAGAAAGTCTAGTGATTTATCCAAGGCAGCATCATCACAGTGGCTCATCACCTTTGCTCTGTCTCCATCAGTGCAGCCAAGACGGTGGTGGTACTTGAAGGGAGAGGGCTGAGGCGGCTTGCGTCTCTGTCCAGACAGATGACAAAGACACCACCAAGCATCTTGCGTAGAGCCTCCTTGTTCAGGATGCAGGACCTGGTACTTGGCCCCTCTTGGTTATGCACGTATAAGGTACCCATTGTTATCTCCTTCCCTGATGGCTCAGAGCGTAAGGAATCTGCCTGCAATACAGGAGACCTGGGTTTGATCCCTGGGCCAGGAAGATCCCCTGGAGAAGGGACTGGCAACCCACTCCAGTATTCTTGCCTGGAGAATCCCATGGACAGAGGCGCCTGGTGGGCTACAGTCCATGAGATCACAAAGAGTCAGACACGATTGAGTGACTAACACATTGTTATAGGGAAGAACTATCTCATGTCTTTTTGTCCCTTAAAGTCCTCCCCCTTAACATGATATTCAGAAGTGGTCCCTAGAGGGAGGTGAATAAATTCACCTGGAGCAAAGCAGCTTCAGGAGACAAAAGTGATGAAATCAGTTAGTATATACTGGTAAGTCAATGTTATCCTTCAAATCACAATATCTTCAAACTGCAAAGTTAAGTTCTTACTCATGATCCTCGTCATACTCTTTCCAGAGCTAAAGTTGTCTAGCTGGAATATTGCTGGTTCCCACAGTAGAAGGAAAGAGAGCTCTGGAGGTTCAAACACTGGCAAATAACTCTGAACCAGAATTGATGCATGTCATTTCCATTCCAATCCACTGACCAGACCTGAATGCTTGATACCACCCTGCCACAAGGGAGAAACGCAGTGCTACCATATGTCTGAAAAGCAGACAGCCTGAAATATTGGATGAACTACTGGGATGGGGACCCAGGTTCCCCTTCTGTTTGAAAATCATTGTGGTTTTGAACCACATTGGCAAAGAATAGAATGGATGTGATGAATGATATTATATAAGGAGGCATCGCCGTCAGGTTATATCCACAAGCAGCAAGGCCGATTACAGCCTTGCCTAACTTTTCCAGGTTGAATTAAACTTAAATTGGGGACAAGAATATATTTATAATCCCTTGTGTGTGCTCAGTCACTTCAGTTGTGTCCCATTCTTTGTGACCACATGGACTGTAGCCCACCAGGTTCCTCTATCCATGGGATTCTCCAGGCAAGCATACTAGAGTGGACTGCCATTTCCTCTTCCAGGGGCTCTTCCTGACCCAGGGATCAAACTCAAATCTTCTGCATCTCTTGAATTGCAGGTGATTCTTTACCTCTGAGCCTCCGGGGACACTATAATTAGTTAGGAAAAAAACCTAATTGAACAAATTAAAACATGAATAACCAAAGACCATCATGATGCTTATTCTTTTCACATTATTGTTGGCATCAGGAGAGGATTCTGAATCTGTTCTAGGTCCATTGTCACAAATAACACTTGCAGGTATGTAATGAAGGAAAGCTTTGGTTAGGATAAAGGATATTCCATGATTAAGAGATATCTGAGTGCACAATTGAAACATATGTCTCCTGAATGACCAGGAATTACATACTGCCCTGGGCCTGATGTCACTCTGTGATATGGGGTAGGGCTTAGAAGCATTTAGCTCTCAAGGAAACACACCAGATACTAGAAACAGACACTTAAGACTAGTTTAGAAAATACTGCTAAAGTATTATTGTTGTTATTTAGTCTCTCAGTCATGTCCGACTCATGTAGGACCCCGTGGACTGAAGCCCGCCAGGTTTTTCTGTTCATGGGATTTTCCAGGAAGAATATTGGAGTGGGTTGCTATGTCCTCCTCCAGGGGATCTTCCCCACCCAGGGATGGAATCTGTGTCTCTGCTCCTCTTGCATTGCAGGCTGTTTCTTTACCGCTGAGCCACCGGGAAAGCCCTAATAAGTGTATTAAGATGGAGCAATGTAGACTGACATATTTTGAGCAACATTAAGGGCAATACTGTTTGTACATGGGCTTCCTGGGTGGTTCAGTGGTAAAGAATCTGCCTGCAATGCAGGAGACGTGGCTTCAATCCCTGCGTTGGGAGGATCTCCTGGAGAAGGAAATGGCAATCCACTCCAGTACTCTTCCCTGGAGAATCCTGTGGGCAGAGGAGCCTGGTGGGCTACAGTCCATGGGGTCACAAAAGAATCAGACATGGCTTAGCAACACAGCAACAGGAACAATTTGTACATATACAATATATGGGCAATATTATCGTGTCCCTTCAAAATTCATATATTGAAGTCTTAATCCCCAGTACCTCAGAAGGTGACTGTACTTGGCAATAGAGTCTTTAGAGAGCTAATTAAGGTAAAGTGAACTCACTGGAGTGGGTTCTAATTTAAGGACTGGTGTCCTTGAAAGGAGAGGAGATTAGGGAACAGAGGGACGACCATGTGAAGATCCAGGGAAAAGGGGGCCTTCTACAAGCCCAGGAGAGGGGTCTCAGAAGAAATCAACCCTGCCCACAGGTTGATCTTGGACTTCTAACCTCCAGAACTATGAACGATTTTGTGAACGTTTGGAGTTTGAACTCTGTCCCTAACAGGAACCCCTTAATGACCATTTGTAACCGACATCAGATTTCCTGCCCCACCTCCGGGGGCCTTTTCTGTCTTAATGACTGATCTGAGTGGCATAATGCAATCCTCACCACTGGTATTAGAGTAGTTCACTTGGCAACTGTTGGCTTGTTTTTGTGTTTTCAGATCTAATTCTGCTTTGGGAAGCAGGTCAGATAAGCATGATAATCCCCGTTTTATAGATATTGAAACTGAGCCATGAACTGGTCACATTGTTTAGCTCACAGTCACAGTCATTTCAGAGCTGATACCAACGCACAGGGCTTCCCAGGGGGCACTAGTGGTAAAGAACCCGCCTGCCAGTGCAGGAGACTTAAGAGCCACAGGCTCAGTCCCTGGGTGGGAAAGATCCCCTGGAGAAGGGAATGGCAACCCACTCCAGCATTCTTGCCTAGAGAATCCCATGGGCAGAAGAACCTGGTGGGCTATAGTCCATGGGATCGCAAAAAGTGGGGCACGAGTGAAGTGAGAGTGCAATACACACACACACGAGCGCACAGTTTCCACGGTCCCAGGGGAAATTTCCTCTCCCAAGGCCACGGTGTTTTACTTTGTCCTGGGGTAATAAACACTCAGTGCTGGGGTTTTTTTTTTTTTTGGCCACACCCTGTGGCTTGCTACCAAGGATATTTGGACCCCCTACAGTGGAAGAGTGGAGTCCTAACCTAACTGGACCTCCAGGGAATTACCCCAATAAACACTCAATACTTATCTGTTCAAACGAAAAGGGTGCCTTTTGGAAACTGATATTCAAGGTCCAGATAATTGAATCCCAGAAATAGAAAACTGCTTTTACCCCAGCCTACCCTTCACTTTATGTTATTTCTTAGCTTTTCATTTTCTTCCTAGACCATACAGATTTTTACAAACCCAAGCAGTGCCTCCAGTGACTAGTTGCTAAACTTAGAATTAAAAATATTAAATCATTCCAAGGAAATCAAAGAAAGATTAGGTGTCACTTTCTTATATTTGAGGGTATTCCTCCCTTTTCAGCATCCAGCTGCCAAGTTGGCCAGTCAAGGTCAAACTGGAAGTGTGGGCATCCATTGAGTAGAGAGCCAGGAATTTCTAAATCTCTTGTCAAGATTAGGATGCCAGGTGGCAGGGGAAGCTTAAAACAACAGACCTCATTTATGTGGCCCTGTTTAATTTTATTCCTTCCACTTACAACAACAAGCCAGAGGCACCAGGAAAAAATAAATATATACATATATATATATGTATATATATATCAGTTGGACATCACTGGAAGAAAGGCCACCCTTAAAGTGTCTCTGGATGTCATCTCCCAGCATTTCTTCTAGTGCTGGGGTGTCGCTGACTGTCCGGAGCCCTTGAGGCAAGTCTTCATTCAAGTCCCTGCCCCATCCTGAACGTCCTCCCAGGAGAAAGGGTGGGGTGAGCTGAGGCCACACATCCAGGCCACACATCCCAGCCATTCCAGGCTGAGGAATTAGACTCCCATAAAGGGCCATTTGCCAACATCTGCTGGATCATCAAAAAAGCAAGAGAATTCCAGAAAAACATCTATTTCTGCTTTATTGACTATGCCAAAGCCTTTGACTGTGTGGATCACAATAAACTGTGGAAAATGCTGAAAGAGATGGGAATACCAGACCACCTGACCTGCCTCTTGAGAAACCTGTATGCAGGTCAGGAAGCAACAGTTAGAACTGGACATGGAACAACAGGCTGGTTCCAAATAGGAAAAGGAGTATGTCAAGGCTGTATATTGTCACCCTGCTTTTTAACTTATATGCAGAGTACATCATGAGAAACGCTGGGCTGGATGAAGCACAAGCTGGAATCAAGGTTGCTGGGAGAAATACCAATAACCTCAGATATGCAGATGACACCTCCCTTATGGCAGAAAGTGAAGAATTGAAAAGCCTCTTGATGAAAATGAGAGCGGAGAGTGAAAAAGTTGGCTTAATGCTCGACATTCAGAAAACTAAGGTCATGGCACCCGGTCCCATCACTTCATGGAAAATAGATGGGGAGACAGTGGAAACAGTGGCTGACTTTGTTTTTCTGGGCTCCAAAATCACTGCAGATGGTGATTTCAGCCATGAAATTAAAAGACGCTTACTCCTTAGAAGGAAAGTTATGACCAGCCTAGACAGCATATTAAAAAGCAAAGACATTACTTTGACAACAAAGGTCTGTCTAGTCAAGGCTATGGTTTTTCCAGTGGTTATGTATGGATGTGAGAGTTGGACTATAAAGAAAGCTGAGCGCCAAAGAATTAATGCTTTTGAACTGTGGTGTAGGAGAAGACTCTTGAGAGTCCCTTGGACTGCAAGGAGATCCAACCAGTCCATCCTAAAGGAGATCAGTCCTTGGTGTTCACTGGAAGGACTGATGTTGAAGCTGAAACTCCAATACTTCAGCCACCTGATGCAAAGAGCTGACTCATTTGAAAAGACCCTGATAGTGGGAAAGATTGAGGACAGGAGGAGAAGGGGATGACAGAGGATGAGATGGTTGGATGGCATCACCGACTCAATGGACATGGGTTTGAGTGGACTACGGTAGTTGGTGATGGACAGGGCGGTCTGGCATGCTGCGGTTCATGGGGGTCACAGAGAGTCGGACATGACTGAGTGACTGAACTGAACTGAAAGGGCCGCTGGAGAAGAGCCTGATGCTGAGAAAGACAGAAGGCAAAGGGAGAAGGGGGCAGCAGAGGATGAGATGGTTGGGTAACATCACTGACTCAATGGACATGATCGTGGGCAAACTCCGGGTGATAGTGAGGGACAGGGAGGCCTGGCGTGCTGCAGTCCATGGGGTCACAAAGAATTGGACACGACCTAGTGACTAAACAACAGTAACAACTAGAGGACCTCGGAAGCTTCCCTCATGGCTCAGATGGTAAAGAATCTGCCTGCAATGGAGGAGACCTAGGTTCAGTCCCTGGGCCGGGGAGATCCCCTGGAGAAGGGAATGGCTACCCACTCCAGTATTCTTGCCTGGAGAATTCCATGGACAGAGCAGCCTGGCGAGCTACAGTCCACGGGATCACAAAGAGTCAGACTCGACTGAGTGACTAACACTCTCACATTTTTCAGAGGGCCTTGGTGAGTCCTTGTGTATGTTCACCTTGATCAGATTTCTTCCATGCCTGGTAAAAAGGCAATCAAGAGATACTTTAGAGTTTGGAAGGTGTAGTGAATAGAGTTTTTAGCACCAGCAAAGATTGAAGGAGAATTTTAAAAGGCAGTCTTTCCATCATCTTGGTCTGCATCCAGCACACCATTGTAACAGCTTCCTAATTGTCCTCCCTCCCTAAAATTTCATAGACTTCTTGATTCAGTTTGATAGGCTCTAGTGAGCCCCTGCTGTGTGTCTGGCATCGTGGTACATGCTGGTGATACAGCAGTGAGCAAGATCCACGGGGCCTCATGCCCAGGCAGTTTTACTAACGTTAAGCAGTTTCAGTAAAGGGTAAAGATTATTAAGATAGCAGAAACGTCAAGGTAAAAGGGCCGGGAAGCATTCCCAGCAGAAAAAGCAGCATATGTGATGATTCAGAGCTTGGACATGATGTAGAGAATAAGGTGGGATTGGAGTGGGAAGTTGGAAGAGGCTGAAGGGTGAGGGGTCCTCTAGGTCTGCTTAGGATACTTGAAGTGTGGTGAGTCCCAGTTGAGAGGTGCTGTAAGCTGGATTTCAAAGATTAGGATAAAAAAAAAAAAAGTATCTCAACAGTTTTGTATTAATTGTGTGCTGAAATGATAATATTATGGGTTAAATAAAACTATTTGATTTTTTTCTGTTTTACCTTTTTTGATGTGGCTACTAGAAAATTTCACATTCCCTAGGTGGCTCACTTTCTATTTCTCTCCAACAGCACTGTTCTAGACCGTGTTAGGAAATCTAGACTTCATCTTGAGAGCACTGGGAAGGGTTTGAAGCATTTTTAAACAAGGAAGTGATGTGGTCTGGTTTGCATTTTCAAAAGATTCTGTGGTGAGGAGATGGGATGGTGGGGAGACAAGACCAGAGGCAGAGAGAACACTTAGGGGCCACTGCAGTCATCCAAGTGAGAGAGGGTGATTAGACAGGGTAGTAGCAATGCAGGTAGAGAAAAAATTTTAAAGTCTAATTACTAACACCAAACGGCTCTCACTCCCATGAGAAATGATAGGTTGAACTATATGAAATTTCCATCTTTGTCAATCAAAAATGGTTGAATATTGAAAGAGCTAAAATGGGCCAAAGTTGGAACAGTAGAGTCACATAATAAAGATAGTATTATCAGTGTGTGCCTGTGCATGCTCAGTCATGTCCAATTCTCTGCAACCCCATCAACTGTAGCCTACCAGGATCCTCTGCCCATGAGATTTTCCAGGCAAGAATACTGGAGTGGGTTGCCATTCCCTTCTCCAGGGGATCTTCCTGACCCAGGATCGAACCTGAGTCTCTTGAGTATTTCCTGCATTGGCAGGTGGATCCTTTACCACTGAGCCACCTGGGAAGCCCATATAATATTATATTGTAACCCAAAAAATGACATAAATATACGAGTCCATACTGACATAAATAATGGACTAAATAAATGGGGGAGAAGTAACAACTCTTTCACATAGAAAATTCTGATAAATAAATAATGAAGGAAATAAGAAATCACCATTAGTGTATCAGAGTAATAACTGCCTCCATGAAGTCCACTTAAGGATAGTAAAATGAATGGGGGAAAGTCAAAGCAGAAATAGGTTGTTGGTATAAAGTATCTCCTTCTAAATATGTAATAATTATAAAGCAAGAAATGGTCAATTTACAATGGAAAATTCCAGCAGGTATCACCACCTTAGCCATGTGGTGAAGGTTAACATTTTCAGTAATACAGAATGACATCATGTATGCCTTGATATGAGGCTTTGAGAACATTATCACTCTGTGGTATCTTCCCAATTAACACATAACCTCAATCTAATCATAAACAAATAATCAGACAGACCAAAGTGAGAGGCAGAAATAACTGACAACCCTGTTCCAAAGGGGCTTCCCTGGTGGCTAAAGAATACAGTGGTATTTACCTAAAGTGGTAAAGAATACAGTGCAGGAGACGTGGGTTTGATCCCTGGGTCAGGAAGATCCACTGAAGAGGAAAGGGAAGCCCACTCCAGTATCCTTGCCTGGAGAATGCCATGAACAGAGGAGCCTGGTGGGCTACATACAGTCCATGGGGTCTCAAAGAGTCGGACATGACTTGGCAACTAAATAACTGTTCCAGAGAGATGAGAGAAGACCAAGGCATAACCATAGATTGGAAGAGCCTGACAACTAAATGCAATTTGAGACCTTGGATTAGGTCCTGTAATAGCAAGAAGACATTAGTAGAAAAAATAGTGAAACCCAAGTGTACTTTGGTTAGTAACACTGTACTAAGGTTAATTTCTTCATTTTCATAAATGTTCCATGGCTATGTAAGATGTTAATCAAAAAAGGAAGCTGTATTAACTCTATATGGTAACTCTATAACTTTCTCTCTATAAATCTACATTATATAAAAAGAATTAACATTGGACTTCCCTGGGGGTCCAGTGGTTAAGAATCCACCTGCCAATGCAAGGGACGTGGATTCAATCCCTGGTCTGGGAAGACTCCATGTGCCTTGGAGCACTTAAGCCCTTGGGCCACAACTACTGAAGCCTGTGCCCAAGAGCCCGTGCTCTGCAACAAGAGGAGCCACTGCAATGAGAAGCCTGAGCACAACTGCAGAGTATCACCCGCTCACAACTAGAGAAAACCCACCAGCAGCAACCAAGATGAGGTGCAGCCATGTTGTTGTTTTTTTTTTTAAAAAGAATTAACCGTCAAGAGAGCTGAATATCAGCAATTTCAAATAGTTCAACTCAGTATATAAATCAGACAGGAAACAGCCAAATATGACACACCAAAGCTTCACAGGGATCAAGACCATCCCCAAGAAAAAGAAATGCAAAAAAGGCAAAATGGCTGTCTGAGGAGGCCTTACAAATAGCTGTGAAAAGAAGAGAAGTGAAAAGCAAAGGAGAAAAGAAAAGATATACCCATTTGAATGCAGAGTTCCAAAGAATAGCAAGGAGAGATAAGAAGCCTTCCTCAGCGATCAATGCAAAGAAATAGAGGAAAACAACAGAATGGGAAAGACTAGAGATCTCTTCGAGAAAATTAGAGACACCAAGGGAACATTTCGTGCAAAGATGGGCTCAATAAAGGACAGAAATGGTATGGACCTAACAGAAGCAGAAGATATTAAGAAGAGGTGGCAAGAATACACAGAAGAACTATACAAAAAAGATCTTTATGACCCAGATAATCATGATGGTGTGATCACTCACCTAGAGCCAGACATCCTGGAATGTGAAGTCAAGTGGGCCTTAGGAAGCATCACTATGAACAAAGCTAGTGGAGGTGATGGAATTCCAGTTGAACTATTTCAAATCCTAAAAGATGATGCTGTGAAAGTGCTGCACTCAATATGTCAGCAAATTTGGAAAACTCAACAGTGGCCACAGGACTGGAAAAGGTCAGTTTTCATTCCAATCCCAAAGAAAGGCAATGCCAAAGAATGCTCAAACTACCGCACAATTGCCCTCATCTCTCTTGCTAGTAAAGTAATGCTCGAAATTCTCCAAGCCAGGCTTCAGCAATACGTGAACTATGAAATTCCAGATGTTCAAGCTGGTTTTAGAAAAGGCAGAGGAAGCAGAGATCAAATTGCCAACATCTGCTGGAACATTGAAAAAGCAAGAAAGTTCCAGAGAAACATCTATTTCTGCTTTATTGACTATGCCAAAGCCTTTGACTGTGTGGATCACAGTAAATTGTGGAAAATTCTGAAAGAGATGGGAATACCGGACCACCTGACCTGCCTCTTGAGAAACCTGTATGCAGGTCAGGAAGCAACAATTAGAACTGGACATGGAACAACAGACTGGTTCCAAATAGGAAAAGGAGTATGTCAAGGCTGTATATTGTCACCCTGCTTTTTAACTTATATGCAGAGTACATCATGAGAAACGCTGGGCTGGATGAAGCACAAGCTGGAATCAAGGTTGCTGGGAGAAATACCAATAACCTCAGATATGCAGATGACACCTCCCTTATGGCAGAAAGTGAAGAAGAACTAAAGAGCCTTTTGATGAAAATGAGAGCGGAGAGTGAAAAAGTTGGCTTAAAGCTCAACATTCAGAAAACTAAGGTCATGGCATCTGGGTCCCATCACTTCATGGCAAATAGATGGGGAAACAGTGGAAACAGTGGCTGACTTTATTTTTCTGGGCTCCAAAATCACTGCAGATGGTGACTGAAGCCATGAAATTAAAAGACGCTTACTCCTTAGAAGGAAAGTTATGACCAACCTAGACAGCATGTTAAAAAGCAAAGACATTACTTTGTCAACAAAGGTCTGTCTAGTCAAGGCTATGGTTTTTCCAGTAGTCATGTATGGATGTGAGAGTTGGGACTATAAAGAAAGCAGAGCGCCAAAGAATTGATGCTTTTGAACTGTGGTGTTGGAGAAGACTCTTGAGAGTCCCTTGGACTGCAAGGAGATCCAACCAGTCCATCCTAAAGGAGATCAGTCCTGAGTGTTCATTGGTAGGACTTTTTTTTCCCCAGCTTCCCCTTCTGGTCTCCCAATTGTTTTAGTTGGAATTTCTGTTTAACCACATTTTACACCATATTACAGTTCACAAATATAGGTGAAGGGTTATTGAATATGGATTTATATTCAGTTCAGTCGTTCAGTCATGTCCCACTCTTTGCGACCCCATGGACTGCAGCCTCCCAGGCTCCTCCGTCCATGGGATTTTCCAGGCAAGAGTACTGGAGTGGGTTGCCATTTCCTTCTCCAGGGTAGGGCTTTTTTTGAAGCTGAAACTCCAATACTTTGGCCACCTGATGCGAAGAGCTGACTCATTTGAAAAGACCCTGATGCTGGGAAAGATTGAGGGCAGGAGAAGAAGGGGAGGACAGAGGATGAGATGGTTGGATGGCATCACTGACTCAATGGACATGGGTTTGGGTGAACTCCGGGAGTTAGTGATGGACAGGAAGCCCAGTGTTTTGTGGTTCATGGGGTTGCAAAGAGCTGGACACGACTGAGTGACTGAACTAAACTGAACTGAAAGCTACACTGGTCTTCCCTGATGGCTTAGTAAAGACTCTGCCTGCAATGTGGGAGACCTGGGTTTGATCCCTGGATTAGGAAGATCCCCTGGAGGAGGGCATGGCAACCCACTCCAGTATTCTTACCTGGAGAATCCCCATGGATAGAGGAGATTCTGGCGGGTTACTGCCCATGGGGTCACAGAGTCAGACACAACTGAGCGACCAAGTACAGCACAAAGTTACTCTTAATACCACATTATCATAACAAGCTACAAATGACACTTGTTTGGGGGCAACTTTTGCACAAGACCAGAGTCTGCATCAACATTGAACTCAAAGATAATACTTAATTCAAATAATCTGATTTACAAGATTTCTAAGGAAAAGTGTCAGGTGTCAACTAGGATTGGGCAGAACATACCAATGGGTGGCCCAGTTCCACTGGCTTTGTCATTACCACGGACTGGCTTTGGGCCAGGCAGAGAATACTTCAGCCATCTCTCTCTCTTCCCACTTCTGAAGACCTGCCACCCTGAGGAACTCTAGGGATTAGGATGGTGCAGGTCCCAACACAAGACACTACACAATGGCAAGGCCCCCTCCAGCAGCTGCGCTGTGCTTAGTTGGTTTAAGTTTCCCGGAAAAGTAGCAGCAGGTGCCTGGAGGGGTCAGGATGCCTGTCCTACAATTGGTGCCAAGTGAGAACACTGCCCCTCACCATGGACTCAGCAGCAAGCCAGACCAGGTCAGCCAGTAAGTTGAACACCATGGAAGATGTTGTCTCATGACAAGGTGATCTCAGAGCAAATTAAAGTACTAATCTCCAAAATTATACACCACACACCGAGTGGCATTTACATCTCCTAGTTGTACTCATGAGTGACTAGCGAGCGCATCTCTTCAGAGGTGGATTAGCTTTCATGCAGCTTAAGTGCTGGTATGCTTATTGCATTTAAGCTCTCATTTAATGGTCTGAGTTAATCTAACTTCTAGAGGTGAGTAATTTACTATTTAACAGGTCAGCCTTCTTTTCATTTTACAGCAGTCTCATTACTTGTAATTACTCACTGTGGTGTTCTCTAACTCAGCGCCACTTAAGGTTTTAGGGAAAGCTGGGGCTGTATTTCAACCCCAGATCACCAAAACATACAAAAATGTTTAAAAATTAAAATGGATTGCTTTCTTAGAAAAGGTAGGCTCACATGTTATCAACAAATATACAGGTAGGTATCTTTTTTTTCTAATTAGATTTTATCATTATTATTTTGGCCACCTCACGTGGCTTGCAGGATCTTAGCTCCCCAACCCAGGCCCTTGACAAGGAGTGCCAAGTCCTATCCTAACCTTTTGACCACCAGGGACTTCCCTGTCCTTGCTCTGCACACTCGCCAATTAGATTACTCATGTGAAAGAGAAACTCCTGCATTCAAAAACCTGAATTTTGAATGAGGTTCTTAAGAGAAATTAATCGTAAATCTTAGCACCACAGTGATCAACATCAAGCTTAAAGTGAAAATAGTTTTCAATAAATACAATCAACCAATTATATATACCAAAGGAAATTCTTTATTGTAAACAAGATATAAAGTACAACAAAAGAAATATTGTGCAAATTGTAAATCACAAGGATTTTTTTAATTAAAAGTTCCTTTTTGTTTTCCAAGGGTCCAAAGTTTTGATGACAGAAATCTATACCCAATATAGAGAAAAATGTTAAATGGAAAGACATAGTGACATTTTTCACTACATATTTTCAACAACTGACTTTTGTTTTACCACTGTGTATATCATCCACTACACAACAGAATATAACAGAAATACTGTTAACAAAAGTGAATGTTCTATTTTTCTACCTATCTTGTTCCACATTCTCCCCTCCCCCCAAAAAAAACTTCTATAAATTAATAGGACATTTATCCATTTGTGAATAATGGTCACTAACTTTCTAATTCAATAAAGCACATGTTATATCCTCATAACATAAGGGTACTTTACTGATGACCTAAGCCATCTTTTTCAAGGAGTTATCTAAAATCCTTAATATCCCTTCTTTACAATATGTTTTCATCTTCAATTTTTTTTCTAAACAAAGTGCAGTGTATTTTAGTCTATGGAAAACACATTGGTATACAATTTTCACATCTGTACAAGAAACTGCAACCAACTAAGATTCAAAGCATAATAAAACACCTAGTAATAGTCATTTGTTGAACTTTTAAAACAAAAACCAAGAAAAAATTGAAGCTACATTTCAAAGCAATTAAATTAATGAGGATTCCAATTCTTTGGGACCTCTTCAGCAATATACAGTTGCTCAATTCCAAACATCAGCAACTAGTGTAAAAATGCTAGTTCTAGATATATTTAACAACTACGTCCACAAGTTGAATGGAAAGGCTAAGAATAGTAAACAAGGTAACTCTAGGAAAGGATAATGATATTTGTGATGATACAAAACCAATTTTACATCTCCATCTCTGTACCGTAATGTTTTCCAGTCTCTATACTCTTGAAACCAGTGCTTTTGAAGAATCACATTGAAAAGTTGGTCTCAAGTATAAATGGTGAAAGTAAAACAAGAAGTTGTGCACACAAACTCAAAATCTGTGCTACCGGTGGTTGGGGTGACCTCACCTGAAACCTTCAAAAAATATTGAATAAAAGCTTTCTTCTCTCTCTTATGTGGTAAGAAACGAGTCCTGCCACTCGGTGTCCTGCCTGTGGCCGCAGCACTTCTTACCATCTAACCCAGGCTGGGCCTTCTCCCCAGGCCGTGGGGCTTCTGCTTGCAGCCCACACTGGAGGGCCACAGACCTGCAGTGGAAGCATTTTTCTATCACCACTGGCTTCTGGCTGTGACCAAAGTTAAAGTTAGTCTGATTCTTCACCATCCGTCTATTACTGCGTGGGAGCTGGGGTTGGAGGTAGGGTAATGTCATTTAGCTTGCTCACTTCCATCTGCCAGTTTGGTAGCTTCTTGGCTGACAGGTGGCGACGGGCGTGTTTGGTCAAATGGTCGCTCCTCATGAACCGCCGGTCACACATGGGACAGGCGAACTTCTTCTCACCTGTGTGGGTTCGTCGGTGTCTGGACAGTTCATCTGAACGGGCAAACCTCCTTTCACAACCTTTCCAGCTACAGCTAAAAGGTTTTTCTCCTGAAACAAAAAAAAGTCCTATCTTTACTACTATGCTTTTATTAAGTCATGGTATTAAATTACATTTATGTATTAAATTATATTTACAGCTTAAATACCCTTTGTTTTAAAGAATCATCATTTGAGAAATTAAAACAAAAACACCTTAATGAAATCTTTTAGAAGACCGTGGACTGGTGAATACCACCCACTGAATTGGCTAATAAGGCCAGTTCTTTCTTAACATGCCTGGTTTACATTTGGGATCACTGTCAAAAAAAACATCACCCTAATTTCTCAGACATAAGTAAGAAATGGCTGGTACCTGTATGCGTTCTCATGTGGGCCTTCAGATGAGAACTTTTAAAGTAGGTCTTGCCGCACCCTGGGTGGCTACAGATGTGACTTCTTATCCTGGATGAGTCAATCTGAGGAGTGACTTTCGCTGAGGAAGGGGAAAACCCAGGAGCAGGGGCAATGGGAGAGAGTCTGGTGCCATTTGGGCTCACCACTGGAGGCTTTGGGTTCTGAACCACCGGCTGGGGTACGACGAACATGACAGCGCCCTTGGGCACCTGAGTGCCCATGAACACGACAGGTGGGCAGACAGCTGGCGGCTGACTGGGGGGCGTGCTGGGGACGACAGTTGTCACAACGGGGTTGTTTGCAGGGAGGGGAACCATCTGGCAGATGACCGGCATAGGGGGTACTCCCGCTGCGGACACTGCGGGTGGAGACACTAAGACTGACTTCTGCGGTGGGGACGCGGGGGCCGGCTGAGGTCGGCAGATGACGGTCTCCGAGGAAGGCACGGAAGAGTCATAAAGTGCAGCGGGGCCTGGTTTCTCTTCGACGTCTGCCTCTGTGTCTCGCTCACGTTTGGACCTGTTCGGTGACACAGCGGCACACGGTATGTTTTTCCTTGCAGCCTCAGGGTTCAGGTGGCTTCTTCTCCGAAACGAATTGTCCTGATAGTTGAGGATGCTGGCTGCTTTCACGGGGCAAGATCGGTGGTTACAGAGCTGGGCATCAGCTGTGTGACGAATCACACTGGTTGCCTGAGCCTTGGGGAGTCTGGGGGCAGGTACAGGGTTCTCCTCTTTGAAAGGTACAGCAGCAATGTGAGGCTTGGCAGTATCTGACAATGATTTGAAGTGTCCAGTAGGTGGCGCTGGTGCCATCAGATTTGACACTTGAGAAGGTTCAAAGTCAGAGGGACTGTAAGGTGGAGTCAAACACTACAGAGAAGAGAAACACAGGCAACAGCGTGAAGAACGGTCGAGTCCATGATATAAACTGTAAGAAGCATTATCATTTACATTCATCTTTGAAACAACAATACTTACAAATGCTGGGATTGCGGTATGAAAATCAGGTGTACCAGGAAGCAGATTCTCTTCCTCTGACGTATCAGACACTGGAGTGACGGGTCTGTTTTCAATGTATTTCTTAAAATCAGACTTCCAACTGCAGCTCATTGACATAAGTGCTTCTACAGCTTCAAAGTCACTTTTCTCTGCAGTTTTGTTCCAGGAATACACACTCTCTTTTGATCTTTCACAGATCATTTCCATTCTTTCCTCCTATAAATACAAAAAGACTCATGTTATAAGCTACTGTTGTCATCCACATGACACTCAGAGTAATGTGTGTGTGTGTTTTTAAACAATCTGCACAGCTTTTCAAGATAAAACTTATTCTTCTCATCCCTACTATGAAGTAGTAGTGATAAAATCTTCCCGATTCTTCCTCTCAAACTTAGGCTTGAATATGGACAACCTTGCAAGAAACTTATTACTATCAAGGGGACCTAAGGTTAAAGGTATCAAATGCACTTGTCATCCAAAAGAGAACGGCTTGGCAAAAGAAAAACATTTTATGTTCTTCCCAGAGTAGCCAACTGCAACAGGAGTCTACGACCGGCTGATGCAATAGCACAAAAAATAATCAGAAAATTTAATATTTGACCAAAATTTGCAAAAAGCTCTGTAAGGAATCTGCAATAGTCAAAATAGAATCTTATTTTAACTGTTTAAAGAACTGCTCCATGATAAAAAAAAATAACAGCACATGCTTTCTATTTATTTGAACAGCTCCTCCCATCAGATATTTAATGCTCCATACTAAAGTTGCTTAAACGGTACTAAAATGGTTACCACCTTCCATCTCTTCAATTTTCCATTAACGTGATCCCATTTTTAGGTTTAAGTCGAGATTGTGTAAAAACACCGAAAAATATTCTTTACGTTGCTAGGAATTGTTCTCAACTCTTGTTTAAAAACCCTTCGTGTAGAAACCTTTAAGAAGCTATTACTGCTCTTGAAATATAGCTAACAATGTAGTTGCATAATCGCGCGCCTTTTACGTAAGCTGCAACGGACAGCGCATGTATGTGTAAAAGCCTCAAGACGCCAGTGCAAAAGGGAAAAAAAGAGAAAAGGCTAGGCAGGAGGGAAGGAGAGTGAGCGCTAGGAAGGGCAGGAAAAGAAGCCGGGAGGGGAGAGGAAAGGGAGTGGGGCGCGAGGGAGGCAGGAAAGGGAAGCGCGGGCGGAGGCGCGGGCGTGGGCCGGGGGGGGGGGCGGGGCAGACAAGGGGCGGGGGCAGGCGGCGGGGGAGATCCTCGCTGGCGGGGACAGGAGGATGGGGCCGCCCTAACCTCAATGAGGCTCGCGGGTGAGTCACTGGGAACATTCCTCGCCCGCTCGCACGTCCCTGCGTCCCTACCCCCGTCATTGGCCAGCCGGCCGGGCGGCCCGGGCTGGGATTGGCTGGGCGGCGGAGGGCGGGGGCGCGGAGGAGGAGTGGGGGGGGCGAGGCATGTGAACAAAGCGTGATCAGCGGCTGCTCGGGGCGGCGCAGGAAACGTGAACTGGGAATTGCCGCGCCGTCACCTTTCACCTACTTCCTGAGCCCGCAGGGCCCCCGCCCTCGCGACGGCCCGGGGGAGGGGCCGCGGGCGCCGCCGCCAACCGCCCGGCCGTGCGCGCCCGGGCCTGCGGGGAGGGGCGGGGCCGCGGGCGCCCAGCTCCCGGCGCGCCCGCCCCTTCCAGCTCCCCGCCGTTCCCTTAGGAACCGACAGCGGGGCCGGGCCTCGCTCCCGCCCTGGCGGAGGCCCGGCCTGGGTCACTCGGGGACGAGAAGCTCCCCGGGCGCATCCGTTCCCGGCCCACCCCCCAGCCTCCGCCTCAGCTGCCGGAGGAGGAGCCAGGTCCCCGCGGAAACCCGGCCCCCGCCCTCCTCCGGCCGCAGCCCCCGGGGACCGGGCCGAACCCTCGGCGCTTCCCGCCCACGCCGCCCGCGGGATCTCAGACCACCCCGACTCGCCCTGAAGACGCGGCGCCCCCGCGTCCCCGCGGTTTCCGGCAGCTCCGGCACCCCCCCACCCCCGCGCCGAGCCCAGCATCTCCACGAGTTCCCAGACGTGCAGCCCCCAACAGGCCCGGCTCCAGGCGCGCAGCCCCACGGCCGGCGGCTCCCGCCTCGGCGCGCGGCCCCCGCGTCTCGCAGCCCCGGCTCCCCCCCGCCCACCTTCCCCACCCCGATGCTAGGGTCCAGCTTCCCTCCCCTTCCATCTACTGCCGCCTAGGCGGCTCCCAGCCCCCTCCCCCGCCAAGGTGGCCCCCCGGAGGAGGCCACCTGCCTGCTTGTTCCGGAGATAAGGGAGTCCCCTCCAGACTCCCCGACCCCCGTGCTATTCCCTTGCATCCACGCCGGGTGCCCCTCCCCACAGCCCCCCACCCCCCGCTGTCTGCTGGGTAGCCCCAATCCTGCAAGCCTCCGTTAAAGACCCCCTGAGATGGGGAGTCCCCCTCTCCTCTCCGGTGGGTTCCTCACCCCTCACATGCTCGAGAGCAGCCCCCTCCCAGCCTGGGGCGCATTCCTTATCCAGACGGAGGCATCTCTTACCCCCCGGCGCCAGGTGCAGGGTAGCCCCCTCGTCCCCCCTTCCTGTACTTCCACGCCTCCTATTCTCGCTGACTGGGCAGCCAGACCCCGTCTCCTCACTCTTCCCGCCCCTCCGGCCATCTCCCCACCTCACCTGCTTCCAGTGTCCCAGCGGAGCTGCCCCCTTCCCCTCCTTACACCTCGAGCGAGACCCTCTCTCACTTCGTCTCTAGCTCCCAGCCTGCTTCTCCAGACCATCCCCTCCGCTACACACACGCCCTCACCAATGCCCAGTCTGCAGGCGGGAAGCCCCTCTTCCTCTTCCACGACTCCCGTGCAACCTCCGTCCTCAGGCGAGGCTGATGTCAGGGGCTCGGGGGTCTCCCCGGACGCAGCGAGGCAAGTGAAGGGCTTGGGGCATCCCCAGGTGACTTACCGTAGCCTGCTGGAGAGAAGCGCCGCCGAAGTTGAGCATGGTTGGCTACCCGGCCGCCGGCGACAAGCTGACTGGCTGCAAGGCTGTCCTTGGCTGCCTGGCCACAGACGGGCGCCCGGAGACACTCGACGCCGCTCCCGCCGCCGCCGCGCTCCGCGCCGTCTGCCCCCCTCCCCATTCAGGTAGCCGCTCCGCCTGCCCCGAGCGGCGGGCGGGGGTGGGGGCGGAGCCTGAGGCCGGCCAATCAGCGACAAAGGTGTGTGAGGCGCCGGCCAATGGGCTCGCGGGGCCACGCGTGATCAGCGGCTGCCCGGCAGCGTGAAGCTTGTGTCAGTGGAGCGTGTACACAATCCCCCGGCAGCGCGTTTCCCCGGGCCCAGTCCGAGGGAACTCCCGCCACCACCTGACGCTGTGGACACGGCCCGCACCCCTCACCCACCCCCACAGCCCCTCCCCGGCCTGCAGTCCCCTTCCCTGGCCCGGGGGTGGGGGCGGCGCCAGGAACGGGGGCCCAGCCCGGAGGCGCGGCCGCCGCGGCGCGCCCAGGCTCTCTGCGGAGAGCCGGGCCCACGTGGGAGATGGGGAGGGATGCCCGCTCCGCCCATTCCCCATCCGCGGGCGAGGTCCCATCTCGGGCTTCGTCGCCGCGGGGTGGGCGGGACGCCGGGTGGCCAAGCGGGGGAGGCGGCGGCTGCAAGCCAAGGGTCCAGAGCCAAGAGATTTGCATTTGGAAGCGCCCCGTCCTCTTGCGCGTCTGGCGAGAAAGGAGAGCCTGGTGACCGAACGAGCTGCATTTCTGGAGCATTTGCTGGGTTTTTGCCTCGCTGAACCGTGGGTAGCACCAGGGAAGGGAATCCTGTCACCGAGCGGACACCTGCTTCTGCGGCCCCCCGCCCACGCCCGGGCCGCAGGCGCTGGCTCGCCCTCTCCATCTGCACTGCCGGCGGCGTTGCCCGCCCCCGTCCGCCCCGCCCATCCTTCCTCCGGGGCTGTGGAGAGAATGGTGTGGGGACTGCAGGAAGCCCCGAAATCTAGACCAGTGGGGATGATGGGGAGCCATAGGCCGGAGTTTTTTTTTTTTTTTTTTTTATCTTTCTCTGGAGCCGACTCAGTTGCAGAACCGAGTTTTGAGCTCGGTGTAAAGTTTAAATTACAGTCTACAAGCTGTTTCAGAGGTAGACCCTACCCCCACACCTACCCTGGGCCACGGCCTCCGGAAACGCCCTGAAGGGAAACTGCTGGTGGGGGTGGGGAGGGGCGGGGTCTTCTAGGGTCACGAGGCGCCAGCCAGGGCACGCCTGGGAGTGGGTTGCGGTGGGAATGCTCGCCAAATCGAAGTCACGAAACCCCCTGCTGTCGGTCCCGCGAAAGCCCCAGCCACACCTCCGCAATCCCCATCCCGAACCTGGTCAGAGGCGGTCCGGGGCCTCCGGATTGCAAGCCTATGGTTCTGCTCTGGCTCCTTGTCGGCTCCCTTTTAGCCGTTTGGCGCCCTGTACACAGCTATTGTTGGAGAGGAGGTGATAGCGAAGCTTAAAGCAAACTTAAAGCCACTCCTTGGGACTGGCTAACAGGGGGCAGAAATCACCGCCCTTCCCTCCAGCTGCCTCACTTCTCCGTGTAACTGAAAGGCTGATGATGTAAGTGTCTTTTCTTTCCCAATAATCTCAAAATGAGTATAGAAAAGGAATAAACTAGGGAATCCCTTGGCGTTTCAGTGGTTTGGACTGGGTGCTTTCACTGCCATAGCCTGGGTTCAACCCATGGTTGGGGAACTGAGATCCCACAAGCCTCCGGGCATGGCCAGAAAGAAAAAAAAAAAAAAGGAAAATCAATGAATTAAATATTTTAGAAACAGGCCCAGGCTAGCCAACAACAGTAGTAGTAATAATAATAGGATCAACTAGGGCTAGAGACGCCCACTGAGAGAGGGAAGGAGAACTGAATGGCCGCCTGTCACTGCCTCTCCTGAATCTGCTGGAGGGGCGCCAGCTCAGCAGCTCAGGCAGCTCTTCCTGTCTCCCCTTCATCCCCTGCCCCGGCTTCTGTCTGCAGCGGCGGGCGTCCCTCCCTGCGGGCTTCCTTCCGCCTGGGCTGTCCCATCCTGTTGATGTGAGCCTGGGGGATATTGGAGCAGCTGGCCCTGGGCACCTGCTGCAGCAGAGGAAGCTCCTGTCTGTTCCCAGCCTGCCTTCCTGTCAGGGAGCTCCCCCCGGGGAGGCCGCAGCCGGCCCTCCAGGTTCCTCGGTCCCTTCCTCAGGAAAGTGGGGCCTGCTGGCATGGTTCTCCTGCACGCTGAGGAGCAGGGAGCATTTCTGGCTTGTGTGAGTGATTCAAAACAGGAAAGAAAAGGGGTAGGAGGAACAGTGTGGTGGTGGCACCATTCCTAGAGATTCAGAGAAAGATGTTGCCCAGGCACCTCAGGCTGAAAGGAACCAAAACTAAAGTCCTTGTTTTGCTTCTTCCCGTATGGGCTTCTCATCTCCCATCCAGCCTTCACTGTCTTCCTCAGTTGGTTCCCAGTTCTGAGCAGTTTTGCCTCAGAAATGTCTCGCATCCCTCACTTTCCGCTTGTACCCCTCAAATGTCACTCTATGTCAGTTTGTCATCAATGCTTGCTTGGATTAAACTACCTGCACTCCCCTCACGCAACCCCCACCCCAGGCCCGCTGGCACCCCACAGTGGCAAATTCTCCACACCGAAACTAGAGTGGATTTTTCAAAAGTCATGATCCAATCATGATACTCTCTAAAAAATGATCCTTTGCTCCTATTGCCTAGGAGATAAAAGGCCATTCCATCCTGCCCCCAACTTTCCCCACCCTCCCAGTCTTCTCTCCCACCCAGATATACCTTTGCCTGTGGTCACATCCTCATTCAATAAGCATTGTTTTGTTTGTTTATCCACTGCATTCACCAGATATATGTTGAGCACCTACTGTGTGTTGTATTCACTGGGACAACAGCAATGAATAAGACAGGTGATGTCCCTGCTCTCCAAAGGCTTGGATGGGATGATAAAGACAAGTAGACTCTGTGTGTGTGTGTTAGTCACTCAGTTGTGTCCAGCTGTTTGTGACCCAATGGACTGTAGCCTGCCAGGCTCCTCTGTCCTTGGAATTCTCCAGGCAGGAATGCTGGAGTGGGTAGCCATTCCCTTCTCCAGGGGATCTTCCTGATCTAGGGACTGAACCCAGGTCTTCTGCATTGCAGGCAGATTCTTTACGGTCTGAGCCACCAGGGAAGCCCCAAGTATATGTAAATAAAAGCTCCTTCAAGATGGTGGCCATGTTATAATCATCTTTGTGGTCCAGTGCAGACACTTTAGGCAGTCACGGTTCCTTAATGGAGGAAATAAAATTGTAGGTTGTCTGTGAAGATTCACTGAGGTTATAGGCAGAATGTGGACAACTGCCTAGGCAGAAATATGGACCCTTCTAATCCTTTCCCTTAACTTGCATCGTTACAGCAGCAGGCATGGAAAACTGTCATCTTAGGCATGAGTAAAAGAAAGTCCTGAGCAGTAGTAAGCAGTCCTTCAGTTAAATGCTGGTCACCCTCCTGCTAATGGTGCTGGTTTCTCCTTCAATTGGAACTGTGAAGGAAGGTGTGGGGCAGGTGGCTGACATGTAAAGATCCCTCAATTCAGTTTTATGGATATTAAAACACATTGTCCCCACCAGCCGTCTTCTCTTTGCTCCTTACAGTCAGTGGATGTTGTCACCATTCATTCATTGCCCCACCATATGCCAGGCACTAGCTGAACACTGAGGAACAACCATAAAAAAAGACACAGCTCCTGTGTTGCAGGAGCTTCCAGTACAGTGAAAGAAGAAAATAAATGAGCCAGCCAGCCATGACTGTAGTGTGATGAATGCTAAGTAGAAGGTGTGCACTGTGTCCTAGGTAGGTGAGGAAGGAAGGGGTGAGGGAAAGCTCTTCTGGTTGGCTTCTGAGTTGGAGGAGAGGAGTGGAGGTGGGGAGTTCGAGAGAGCGGTGGGGATTCAGGATGCTCTGAATTGTCCGCTCACAAATTTGAGAGTTAGGATGAGGCGTTCGGGATATTAAGGGAAGCAGCCCCAAACATCAAGGGCCTTTGTGTACCCTGCTAAGGAATGTAGATGTGGAACTTTTATATTGAGGACAATGGGGACCTACTGACAGGTTTTAGCAATGATAGTGTTAGGTAGTTAGAATAGGGAAAGAGTCCAAAATGGCGGTGGCTAAAAGACCTGGAAGGGAAAGCCCTCGAAAATAGAACAAAGGAAGGTCCGAGGACTGGAGTGAGAACCTCAGGTAAAACAAACAACGCTCCTGCCTAAGCCCGATTTACATAAGACAGGCCCAGGGACAGAGAAACATATAAAAAGAGGAGCCAAAGCCCTCTTCACCCCTTTTTCTCTTTCTCCCCCGCACGATGAGGCGATCTTCTCTTCGCGTCTTTGGATCGACATGCCTTCATGCCTTGAAGATGGATTTTCCTGCTATTATCTAAATAAATAGAGCTGTAACACTGAGCTGTAACACTGATTTATTTAAGAGCTATAACACGGTCCGTTCGAGACCTGAGAGCCATAACACGTCTGTCCTCCGAGAGCTGTGACCTGCCAAGGGGCTTTAATGTCCGTCACTCCAAATTTTTGTTGTGACGAGACAAAGAACCGAGGAGCATACACTCGCGTGACGATAGTATGGACAATTCTTTCTGGCCCAGTTTGGATGCTGGATCAGAGAGCCTGGGGTCTAACACCAGTGAGAAGTCTTTTGTAGCCGTAGAGGCAGCAAATTTGACAGTGGCAGGCATGGAAAGGCTGGAATAGAGACACCAAGAACCAGGAGGATTTGGTAATTGATTGGATGTGGGCATGAAGAAGAGAGAGGTCGAGCAGGGCTGCTGAGTTTTGGGCTTGATTCACTGGAGGAAACAGGGCAAAAATGAGACATTTTTGCCCAAGAAAGGGGCTCCGGAGAGAGTAAGTTTGAGCGGGGAGGAAGAAAATGCCAAATTTGATTTAGGACGTGTAAAACTGAAGTTACCCGTGGGACATCCAAACAGGGATATCCAGGAGGCAGTTGGAATTTCAGGTCTGGATCCCAGAAGAGAAGGATCTGGGCTGGAAATTAAAATTTGGTTGTCTTCAGTGTGTAGGTGGCAGTCAAAGCCAGGAGAATGGATGAAATCCTCTAGGAAGAGTAAGGAACAAGAGGTAGAAGAACTGCAGGTGGTCCTCTGGTGAACTACAGGCTCAGGATGGAGATTAAGAGGGAACAGCTACACGCTGGAATACTGGCAAAATGTGACAGTGAGGACTTCCTTCACGTATGCTGCTTGAAAGAATTGCATAAATATGCACTTATTTCTTGGCCTAATGTGATGTAAAGTGGAGATGAGAGGCAGACAGGGGCTGATTCAGAAACTGAAAGTGTCAGACAGATTAGAAAAAATAATTATCCCCTCTGACTGGTGACTACATCATTATTTTCATTACACTAGTTACCATAGTTTTTAAGCTCTTAAAAAAAAATTGATATGTTGAGTAGCTTGTTTCTAAAGATGGTCCCAAAACCCCTCCAATTCTGCATACCCTTTCCCAGTGACTGCCATTCCTACACCAATAGATGTGAAGTTTAATTCCCCCAATCCTTGATTCTGGGCTGGCCCTATGACTCATGACTCGCTCTGACCAGTAGGAATCTGGGTGGTGCTATGGGATTTCATGCCTGGGTTTTAAGAAGCCTTTGAATTTCCCAGTTTTACTCTCTTGGAAATCAGCCACCCGGCAGAAGTTGCTTAGGCTAGGCTAACTTACTGAATAAAGAGAAAATGTTTGAAGGGAGAATGGCCACGTGGAGAAGATGGTATCCTAACCACCAGCCAGGACCAGGACTCCACCTGGGGCGTTCCTAGTCCTAGTCAAGCAAGCCTAGCTGACACAACCTGGAGAAGAGATAGGCTGTCCTTGAATTTCTGACCCACAGAATCATGAACAATAAATGGAAGAGCAACCCACGCAGCATTTCCTGCCTCCTCTCCACCCAATATCCCTTTACTCCCACTTCTGTCTGCAGGGATGTCCCTAGGTTTGGGGGTGGCTTCATATGCCACAAGGGATAACTGAAAAAGTGGGTGTGTGCTTCAGCTCTGGAGGGACAGCTACAGTTTTCAAAATACTCATTTTCTATGTGCGCATGCTCAGCTGCTTCAGTAGTGTCTCTTTGTGACCTGGTAGTCCACCAGGCTCCTCTGTCCATGGGATTCTCCAGGCATGAATACTGGAGTGGGTTGCTGTGCTCTCCTCCAAGGGACCTTCCCGACCCAGGGATCAAGCCCTCATCTCTTATGTCTCCTGCATTGGCCAGCAGGTTCTTTACCACTAGTGCTATCTGGAAAACCCAGTACTTTTTTTTTTTTCCTCAAAGAATTTGAAACAGCTGAGAGAGTGCCCCGGGAAGGAGGTCTAGAATAATTGATGCATTAGTAAAGGGAGAAGGGGCTTCCCTGGTGGCATGGTGGATAAAAGTCCTCCTGCCAATGCAGGGGACACAGGTTTGATCCCTGGTCTGGGAAGATCCCACATGCCTCAGAGCAACTAAGCCCCTGGGCCACAACCACCACTGAGCATATGTGCTCTAGAGACCAGGAACCTCAACTCCGGAGCGGAAAGCCACAACTGCTGGAGCCTGTGCGTCTTAGAGCCTCTGCTCCAGGAGAGAAGCCACTGCAATAAGAAGTCCGCACACTGCAACGAAGAGTAGTCCCTGCTCTCTGCAAGAAAGCCCACTTGAAGCAGCAAAGACCCAGGGCAGCCAAAGATAAATGAAAAAGTAGAAAAGGAAGAAGAATTGGAGGAAGAAATAAATGGTTTTAACTTGGAGAAGGGGGAAGTATGCAGATCTGGAAGAACCCAACCCCCAGCAGCCCCGTTCCCACTCCCACCCCCCAGCACTCCACTGGGGCTCTGAGACGGAAATAAACTGGTAACAGGAAGGAAGAAGGTTCATGTGAACTTGATCCAGCGCCTGCTGTGCACCAGCGCTGCCTGGGTCACCAGGAATACGGGAGACCTAATTTGATCCTTATATAAAGTCCATGGTTTTATTGTAACATTTTAGATTTTTTTGGTAAAGAATTAAATGTTTCCCTCTGCATTCCCCTCTTTTTTATGTCCCCAAGAGGTGTGAAGCTAGTTAAGTACTACTGCACAGTTCCAACTAGCAGTAAAATAAGAGTTGTTTAACATTTTGATTCTTATGAAAACAGCCTTGTTGCCTTGGTTGGTTGGTTGGTTTTTAACAAAAGTGATACGCATTGATCATTGAAAAAGATACAAAAAAGGAATGAAATTATGAAAATCTCCCATAAAGATACTCAGAATTAAGCACTATTAACATTTGGATACACATTTTCCAGACTTCTTCTCTGCCCTGCCTTCTCACTCCCCCTTCTCTAAATAATAAAATATGCTACTCTGTAACCTGCATTTTTGTTTATTAACATAATCTATCACTCTACACATCCATCAAGATTACAGAGTTTTTACAGCCTGCCTAAAAGTATGAGCTTCCATTTTCTCTGTAGAGTCTCAGTTACTAACTTTTACCTACGTACAGACTTCAGAATCCCGGGAATCTTGTCATGGGTGTGAAAGGAGGGGTATTCCTTTTCAAAATGCCTTTTCAAATGCCTTCCAACTTCTTTGTGAATCAATGCTTTGCATGGGCTTTCTCTGGTTGTGGAAAGTGGGGGCTCCTCTTCGTTGCAGTGCATGGGCTTCTCTCTGTGGTGGCTTCTCCTGCGGCAAAGTGCAGGCTCCAGGCGCTCGGGCTTCAGGAGTTGTGGCCCACCGGCTCCGCAGTTGCAGTTCATGGGCTCTAGAGCGGCAGACTCAGTAGTTGTGGTACATGGGCTTAGTTGCTCCACAGCATGTAGAATCTTCCTGGTGCAGGGATCAAACCCAAGTCCCCTGCATTGGCAGGCAGATTTTTATCCACTGTGCCACCAGGGAAGTCTGGCACTGGCATTTTTAATCAAAATTTTCTGAATGCTAAGAGGATCTTCTAGAAGAAGGGCAAGTGTCATAAATGTGCTCCCTTGGGGTTCTTCAACCCTCTCTCCCACCAAGTCTGACTGCAGTGGTGTACAGTCTTCTTGAGAAAGTCTTCATTTCACCCCTGAAGCCAAGCACACAGGCCCTTTTTGTTTTAAGTGCTATGTTGCTACTGATAACAGATATAAAACAAATGTAGGGGGTGACCCAACGACCAAAAAGACTGGAAGATGTGATAAAGCTTACACAGTCCTTTTACAGTTTAATGAAGCCTATGAGCTCCTTCTCTGAATAATATGAAGTTCATAAAATGCAATTTGTTTAAATACAAAGGAAACCATTATACTGATAGAGAGTTACCAAGGGGCCTCCCCCGTGGCTCAGTGGTAAAGAATCCACTTGCAGTGCAAGAGACAGGTTCGATCCCTGGGTCAGGAAGATCCCCCAGAGAAGGCAATGGCAATCCATTCCAGTATTCTTGCCTGGAGAATCCCATGCTCAGAGGAGCCTGGTGGGTTACAGTCCATAGAGTCCACAAAGAGTCGGATACGACTGAACCTACTTAACATGCACATAATATGCAGAGTTATGAAAATATTTTAAAAATTATAATTTAGCAATATAGTGCCCTTTTATGAACACATGAAAAAATAAGATCTAAGGGGGAAGTGATAAATTGGGAGATTGGGATTAACATATACACACATGCGTGCATGTGTGTTAAGTTCCTTCTGTCTTGTCCAACTCTGGAGACCCTATAGACTGTAGCCTGCCAGGCTCCTCTGTCCATGGGATTTTCCGGGCAAGAATACTAGAGTGGGTATTGCCATGCCCTTCTCCAGGGAATCTTCCTGACCCAGGAATCGAACCCATGTCTCTTAGGTCTCCTGTGTTGGGATGCAGGTTCTTTACCACTAGTGCCACCTGGGAAGCCTCATATAGACACCACTGTATATAAAATATATGTAACTAATGAGGACCTGCTGTATAGCACAGAGAACTCTACTCAATATTCTGTAATGGCCTATGTGGGAAAAGAAACTTTTAAAAAGTGGATATTCAGTTCAGTTCAGTTGCTCAGTCATGTCTGACTCTTTGCAACCCCATGGACTGCAACATGCAGGCTTCCTTGTCCATCACCAGCTCCAGGAGCTTGCTCAAACTCATGTCCATAGAGGCCTGATGCCATCCAACCATCTCATCCTCTGTCCTCTCCTTCTCCTCCCACCTTCAATCTTTCCCAGCATCAGGATCTTTTCCAGTGAGTCAGTTCTTGGCATCAGGTGGCCAAAGTATCGGAGTTTCAGCTTCAGTATCAGTCCTTCCAATGAATATTCAGGACTGATTTCCTTTAGGATTGACTTGTTGGATCTCCTTGCAGTTTAAGGGACTCTCAAGAATCTTCTCCAACACCACAGTTCAAAAGCATCAATTCGTCAGTACTCAGCTTTGTTTATAGTCCAACTCTCACATTCATACATGACTACTAGAAAAACCATAGCTTTGATGGACTTTTGTTGGCAAAGTAATGTCTCTGCTTTTTAATATGCTGTTTAGGTTGGTCATAGCTTTTCTTCCAAGAGGCAAGCGTCTTTTAATTTCATGGCTGCAGTCACCATCTGCAGTGATTTTGGAGCCCAAAAAAGAAAGTCTGTCATGGTTTCCATTGTTTCCCCATCTATTTGCCATAAAGTGATGGGACTGGATGCCATGATCTTAGTTTTCTGAATGTTGAGTTTTAAGCCAACTTTTCATTCTCCTCTTTCACTTTTGTCAAAAGGCTCTTTAGTTCTTCTTCGCTTTCTGCCATAAGGGTGGTGTCATCTGCGTATCTGAGGTTATTGATATTTTTCCTGGAAATCTTGATTCCAGCTTGTGCTTCATCCAGCCTGGTATTTTGCATGATGTACTTTGCATATAGGTTAAATAAGCAGGGTGACAATATACAGCCTTGACATACTCCTTTCGCTCTTTGGAATCAGTCTGTTGTTCCATGTCCAGTTCTAACTGTTGCTTCTTGACCTGCATACAGACTTCTCAGGAGGCAGGTAAGGTGGTCTGATATTCCCATCTCTTGAAGAATTTTCCAGTTTGTTGTGATCCACACAGTCAAAGGCTTTGGTGTAGTCAATAAAGCAAAAGTAGATGTTTTTCTGGAACTCACTTGCTTTTTTGCTGATCCAGTGGATGTTGGCAATTTGATCTCTGGTTCCTTTGCCTTTTCTAAAACCAGCTTGAACATCTGGAAGTTCATGGTTTACTTACTGTTGAAGCCTGGCTTGGAGGATTTTGAGCATTATACTTTGTTAGCGTGTGAGATGAGGGCAATTGTGCGGTAGTTTGAGCATTCTTTGGCATTACCTTTCTTTGGGATTGAAATGAACACTGACCTTTTCCAGTCCTGTGGCCACTGCTGAGTTTTCCAGATTTGCTGGCATGTTGAGTGCAACACTTTCACAGCATCATCTTTTAGGATTTGAAATAGTTCAACTGGAATTCCATCACCTGCACTATTTTTGTTTGTAGTGATGCTTCCTAAGGCCCCCTTGACTTTGTACTGTGTAACATGTATAACTGATTCACTTTGCTGTACCTCTGAAACTAACACAACATTATAAATCAACTATGCACCAATAAAAATGAAAAACCAAAATATCTAGTGTGGATCTAATAACTGAAGTAATACTGAAGTTGTGATGAGCGTAAACATGATTCTGAAATGTGCAGTAGTTGCAATTCTGTATAGAAATGTCTGTGATTTCTGTTAGCAACAAAGTCACAGGTCCTGCTGATGCTACTGTGGTGTGTTTTCTGTATGTGGTTATGATAAAGAAAATGCTAAGTTTGAAGACTCCTGAACTCTATTCATAAATGTCTTGGGGGCCCGGGAGCTCCCAGATTAAGCACTCCAGCTTAACCTGCTTTAATTGTTGTTGTTGTTGTTTAGTTCTGGCTGTGCTGGGTCTTTCTTGCTGTGTAGGCTTTTTTCTAGTTGAGGTGAGCAGGGGCTTCTCTCTAGTTGTGGTGTGCAGGCTTCTCACTGAGGTGGCTTCTCTTGTTGCGGAGCATGGGCTCTAGGGATCGTGGGCTTAAGTTGTTGCAGCATAAGGGCTCAGTAGCTGTGGCTTCCGGGCTCTAGAGCACAGGCTCAATAGCTGTGGCATGTGGGATCTTCCCAGACCAGGGATCGAACTTATGTCTCCTGCTTTAGCAGGCAGACTCCTAGCCACTGGAATACCAGGGAAGTCCCTACCTGCTTTTAAGAAGGAAAAATGAACCCTGGTACACAGTCAAGGGAGGGGCCCACTCATAGCTCCACCCATCTCATCCTCAGTGACGATCTGGCTGCCGCAGGAGAACTGAGGCTGAATAGGAGTGAGTACAGCCTGCATCCCAGGGGACACCAGGCTGGGCAGCTTCAGCAGCAGTTCACTTGTGTTTGGCTCTGAAACGAGCTCTTCTGGGTGTCTTCCTGTTGGAATGAGGAAACTTGGGTCATGGGGAGGAGGGGGTGTAAATAAAGTATGACCTTGAGAGGCAGTTGCCAAGTCTGAAAATCTGGCTACACTGGCTCTTCTGGGTATTCTTGGGCTAGTCCCTTTAGACTGCCCAGCCTCAGTTTCCTCACCTGTACCATGGGACTTACATAATAACTAGTACCCAAGAAAATCAGGGTTTGGGAAGAGTTTAAATATGACAGACTATGTGAAGATGTTTGGCAAAAGCTGAAGCAGTGCTTCTCAAACTCTAATGTGCATAGAATCCCTTGGCAATCTTGCTAAAGTCAGATTCTGATTCAATAGGTCTTGGGCGGGCATGAAGATTCTGCATTTCTAACAAGCAACATCCCAGGTGATACCTAAGCTGTTGGTCCAAGGACCACACTTTGAGTAGCAAGTACCCTACAGATGTTCCTTGTTATCACTGCGTGTCACTTTAATATTCCATTTAACTCTCTCACACGAGGAGGATGACAGCTGAAGATAAGGAGGCAGACACAGCTCATCAAGTCAGGCGAGGCTTCTGCTCAGCAAGATACTCTGGTCTTGCAGCTCCACCTTCCCTCTCTTGTCTTCCACTACCAGTCGTGGTGAAGACTGGCCATGATGACCCAGTCAAATCATGTTTTAGTCCAGGTCAGCACAAACCATCCAATCATGGGAGCAGGAACAAATATTGAATGGGATATTTATACATAGAAAGAAGTATGTAGAGAAAATATTTTGCATTTATAATGCTAACTATCTCCTAAACTTTCCGGAGAATTTATATTGCATCTTTTGGTTTTGCAAATCAGATCATTCATGCCCACACAGTTCTCCTAAAGCGTCCCCTTTCTCGTGGTACTCATAGGTGAAGAGCTTTAGAGAGCTCCCTGTGACCTACTGCACCTGTTCTAAACCTCTGTCTTAGAATGCCAAAGAAGACCAATATCAGAAGGGAGATGATGGTGCAGCTGAGAATGTAGAAGATAGAACTCTAGCACACTGCTGGAGGGAGTGTCAATTGGTACCATCACTCAGAAAAGCAGTCTGCCAGCTGCTGAGATTAAGCATGCCCATGCCCTATGACTTGTGAAAAAAAATTTTGACTATGTACTCCCAAGAAATCCCCCCACAGGTCCATAAAGATGTTCATCATGGGATTTCTTGGGGGTAGCTGAATAGTGAAGGCGGCCCAGGTGCTTATCATTAGAGAAAAGTATTATTAGTAAAATATGGAAGATATGCACTGTTAAAAAGTCAACAGCAGTTAAGAAATGTCAACCAGATGTACATAGCAACACTGATGGGACTTAGAAACTTAGTGTTGGGAGGAAAACAGGAAACAGAAGAGGATTTATAGCACATTATCACTTCTATAAAGATATATTCACATGATAGTAATAAACCTTTTGAAAAAGGTATGCATGCACATCTAAAGATAAGTTAAACGTGAGAGTAGGTACTATAGGGACAAAAGGAATATAATTAGGATTTGGAGGTTAAAAAGTAAAAGAACCTTATATGGATTAATGATGAAGTGTTTAGAAACTGAGTTTTTAATTCAAATTTCCTCACCTGGGGTGAAAAAAAGATAAAAACAAAACAAAACCCCCTAAAACTTTCCTATATCAAATGCATAAGGACCTTCACAGTCCAGCCCTACATGACGTATTCCACATGTGACTCCCCATTTCAGGGGCCGTCTTTCTCACTGTTGCCTCACTATAGATCATGGATTTCCTCCCTTTGACATCTTTCCAGCTGCAGTTGGCGTCCTCTCATCTTGATTTCTTGCTACACTCACCTGCAATAGGTCCCTAGCAGATAGAACCTGGGCTCCAAAGTAACGTGGACGTCATTGTCCACAGGTGTGTCAGGATATATTAGATCAGGGGGTTGCTTCCTCAGTTTCGATGATACCATTGATTTGACAGAGAATCTAAGGAAGCAACTTATTGTGCATCTATCTCCTGTAGGACATACCACACAGGGCAGTCATCTATAATTTAAGTATGTCTGTTCTTCATTAGACCATGAACTCGTGGAGGGTGGGAACCTAATTTCCTGTGTCCACTGCCCAAAATTAATCACATAAGAAACCCGTCAATAATGTTTTAGAAATGGTTCCCCCAGTCCCCAAAGACAAAGGGCGGAGCAACCTGGCCTCAAACTAGTTTATACCTAATTTAAAACTTTAATTGGTAGTAGTTTCAAAGTGCTTTGTATTATGGTCCTAGAATATGCCCCCAAATTAATACATGATAACAAGGAGAGAGTTGCTCCAGTTCTTATGTCCAAAGGTACAAAGTACCATCTACTGTTTTCCTTCCCTTCAAGAAACTGGAATGTGTGTTCCAGAAACGATCGCGTACATGTGTGCTGAGTCTCTTCAGTCTTGTCTGACTCTGTGATTCTATGGACTGTAGCCCACCAGGCTCCTCTATTCATGAGATTTTCCAGGCAAAGAAAACTGGAGTGGGTTGCCATGGCCTCCTCCAGCGTACCTTCTACCACCCAGGGATTGAACCCAAGTCTCCTGGGTCTCCTGCATTGCAGGCAGATTCTCTACCCACTGAGTCACCTGGGAAGCCCCAGAAATGATTGGATAAATCTAAAAAAAAAATTTTGGATATCATTAAAGTGAACTCTTGGGTTCCCATGGTTTGGGAAGGAAAGCAGAATCATGTGAAACACTAGAGTGAAAGCCTTTGGAAGAAAGGAGTGGAGTATTCATCACTAGAACCTTATATCCCTTCAGAAAAATGGAAGGATTTTACCTTCTGTGCAGCCAGATCTGGTGTGCATATGACCAGCAGGATCCAGTATTGGCCAGGTTGGTTGTTTATGGGAATTTCCAAATGGCAAGAACACAGAGCAATTCTCTAGCCTCTGACAAAATCCACCGGGTCACAGAGCATCATGGGAATCCTCCAGCCTAGCTGCGACTCCCGCAATCTGAGGTGGGGAGGAGCATTCCTTCATCATTATAATGGTTGTGAACACAAGCCCAGCACAAGGGCACAGGGCCTTCTGAGATAGGATTTTCTCAAAAGGAAAGATTAGGGAGTTCCCCAGTGGTCCAGTAGTTAGGACACCGAGCTTTCACAGCCAAGGGCCCAGGTTCAACCCCTGGCCTGGGAACTAAGATCTCACCAGTGGCAGGGCATAGCCAAAAAAAAGGAAAGATCAATTTCTAATTTACTTTTTCACCACTGTCCTTCTAGGACAGGGTCCAAGACTCATTTTTACTCACCCAACTAAATGCAATGAAAAGACCCTCTGACAACTGAGGGAAGAGCAAGCAGGTGGTGAAATGGATTGGTCCAAGGCCTGGCTTCAAATCCCGTCACCACAGCAGTCGGCAGTTTTCAGCTCCAAGAGACATTTGCTGTCTGCTAGGACTCAGGGTGGTTAGCTTCTGCTGCCTGCTGCTCCAGGAAAGAATTCAAAACCCAAGCATATGGAGAATATTTAAACTTAAATTTGAGTGTATGGCATTGGTTCCCTGGTACATTCGGCTTTGAAATTCACCATCTGTTCAGTATAAGAAGGCTGGGCAGACTAGGTGCCCACTGCTCTGTAGTTTTGTAAACTTTCTGAATTACTCCCACCCTGTCCCCACCCTCCCAGCCTCTTCCCCCACCCATACCTTGTCAGGCATTGGGCTTTAATAATCGTTGAATTATGGCAACACCAGAGAAAGAATAGGGTTAATTGTAAGGAAAAAGTGAAAAGATAGGAAGAAGGACTGTAGTGGAAAGTGAAGCAAGTCCTTTTGTAAGAGCGAAAATTAGGAAAGATGGGTGAATCTCAATCTTATTTGCATCTTAGAATCACCTGGGGAGCTTTCCATAATGCCCAGTTCAGCTGCACCCAGGACCAATTAAGTCACCATTTCTAGAGGGTGGGTCCCAGACCTTAGTAGGATCAGGGAGCATCAGTTTTTTAATTTCCTCAGGTGATTCCAGTGTGTAGCCAAGGTTGAAAAACACAACTTTGGAGTCAGGAGGTTTGGGTCCTGGCTCCAATCAAACCACTGATCTCCAGGGTTGTCTAGGGAAAAACCCCTTATCCACTTTCTCTTCAGTTTTTTTACCTATTAAATGAGGGGATTGCCTCCAAATGTATTTGACCAAAAGCAACGCAAGTTTGACCGCCCCCTCCTCCATCAGGGACCATTTTCTAACCTGGTTTTCTAGCGCTGAAATTCTAAGAAGGCATTCAAATGGCAGTCAAAAGATTTGAACTCTGAAGTGTCTTGAAGTATCTGATCTAAGTGTAGCTTCTATTCAATGTACAAACTCGATAACAGCAAAAGTCTGGTGAAAGAACCCGGGTAACTTTCTAGGTCCTTCTCTAGTAAGAGGAAATACTATTCTCCTTCCATTTCACAAGGCTTTAAAGAAAGGACTGTGGGTCTGTCTTGCATTGCTACTTAGCTAAAAAATTAGGCAACAATCGAGAAAGGTCGCTAGTGCTTACTCATGCACCCTCTCTTTCTCTTTCCACATCTGAGGATAATTACTACCAGGCAGGAACATTTAATATGAATTCACAAAGAATCACGGTTTTGTAATCAGTGGGGAGAAAAGTTTGATTGGAACTTCATGTTGAAAACTGAAATTAAGTGACATTAAAACATGTTTTCTTAGGTGTAACAAGCCTAGGTTGCCACTGCAAATGTGCACTAATCCTTAGAAAAGGATTCAAATGTTGTTTTTCTCACCATACATTTTCTGACAAAATTATAAATCTTATCATCTTTCACTTTACTTGGACTTCTAAGGCCCTATCACAGAAGAGGTAGGGATTGTAGTATTAACTGAGATGTGATGTTTTAATAAGGACCAATTTTATAAGTGACTGATTTATTAGAGAATATTTTCACTACTTCCTATCTTCAAGGATTTAGAGTAATTATGGTGGTGGTGGTTTAGTTGCTAAGTCGTGTCCAACTCCAGGCTCCTCTGTCCATGGGGTTCCCCAGGCAAGAACACTAGAGTGGGATGCTCTTTCCTTTTCCAGGGGATCTTCTCTACCCACGGATCGAACCTGCGTCTCCTGCATTAGCAGGCATATTCTTTACCACTGAGTCACAGGGAAGCCCTATGTATAAATACTTATGCCATATGTTGCCATCTATACACAAAAGAGGTAAATGTACACAGTAAAGTGTATGCTGGGGAGCAAAAAGTTACTGTATTCTGTATTTGAAGATGGCATTACAATGTTGCTGTCTCCCGTGATTGGAGAAGTGGGCATGTTAACCAAGTTTTAGTTTCTAAAGTCAAAACCTACCTCTTCCTACTCTACCGAGGACTGTCTACTACAGTCAGTTTTTATAGATCCCTACTCATTTCAGCAGTCCTCTAATGACTGTGTCCTCAGAAAGAAATTGACCAGCTAGCTTTTTTACATTGTGAATAATCTATTAATAATCGTGGACACTTACTGAGTTAAGGCTCTGTTCCAAGCACACTCCTATATTATGTTAGTATTTACAGCAGCTCTGTGGCCGACATGTGTAACACCATTTCCATTCTGTAAATAAGTTCACACCCATGCTCTATTAACTACGTTTTGAAATAATGTTTTCTTTCTCCTTAGTCCTATCTGAAAAGCACTTCCCTGGGCCTCGACAGAGGGTTCACTCTGTGTATAAACCTTCTAGCCCCAACATTTGTCACAGAATCTTAGTCCTAACTTGGATTTTCTTTGACAGCAACTCAAACCCCTTCCAGCATCCTGACAGGTGACCCCTCTGCCCCTTCATTTAGTACTCCAGTGCTTACATGCTCCCTATCTCCTAGGGAATTTCACTTTTACTTTTATTTTAAAAAATAATTATAATTTGTCAAAAGTTTCTTCCTTGCATCAAGTTCTTCCCGTAGCTTCTATCCCACTAATCTCAGCTGTGCCTCTACGGGGTTCCCACCCCAAAGAAATCTAACTTTTTTTCTGTGTGGATGCCATTTATATAGTTGAAGCCCCGTATCACCTGAACTGTGTTGAGAATCTTCCTGCTGTGTTTTTACACATCTTAATCACATTTTCAGGTTATAAACCTTGAAACAGAGCTTTTGCTGGAATTGAGCATCAATTAGTAGAGTAAATTGGATCAATTAAATAAAGGTTAAACACAGGCCAATAAATCACTTGTAATAGTGTTTGCATAACCCTCCAAAACGAAGGGTGTTTTTCACTCCCAGGCAACTGTCTAAAGGAGGCCTGAACCTGCTAACCAGAATGTGGTAGAGAAAGATCCCAGTAGGGAGTTCCCTGGTGGGCCAAAGGTTAGGACTCTGTGTTTTTACTGCTGAGGGTATGGGTTCAATCCCTGGTCAGGGAACTAAGATCCTGCAAGCCATGTGGCTGAGGGGGGAGGTGAAAAACCTTCACAAGTTTGTTTTTTGTTTGTTTGGCTATGCCAGAAAGAAAAAATGTACCTGAAATTTTACCTCCTCCCTTCCATCACTGTCCGCCTGCCTCCCCCATCTTTGCCCAAGGAGATGAAATGAGGCTGCTTCTTTGTATCAAGTTTCTTATTCTCCTAAAAGGGAGCAGTTGGCCAAAAGGTGGCTACTGAAATGCAAGGGCCATCTCATAGAGAACCTCTGCTTTAAAAAGAGTCAGTTGTTATGATGAACTGATTCAGAAGCATGGTCCCTGGAGGAGCTCAAGCTGGATGCAGTGGTAGGAAGGATGTCTGGGTGAGGCCTCGGAAGTAGATTAACAACCTTGCAACATTTCCCCCACCTCAGCCATGTGGCTTGCAGGACCTGAGTTCCCCGATCAGGGATTGAACCCTTTTACTGCCCTTGGCAGTAAAAGCACGGAGCCCTAACCACTGGACGGCCAGGGAATTCCCATCAAGTACCTTGTGTTTTAAGTTGAAGGATGCATCTGAGTTTGGGCATTCCAACTTTTCCCTTTGCCCAGCTGTTTCCTCATCATTACCTGGGGGAAGGAATGGGCCTGAAAGAGCAATACAACGCCTGGCGTCCTCTTCTCTGAGTGAAGGGAGCCAAGCCTACTGAGATGGCTCCTGTGGGCCCACAGCTTCAGACCTTCCTCAAGCCACATGTCCCATCCCCTTGAGGCACACATCTAGACTACCCCCGCTGTGGAAGCAGGGCAGGAAGAACAGGAGTGCTGGAAGAGGACTCAGCAAGGAACCAGAGAAGAGAAAAGTGGGCAGGGGTTACGGCTGTGTTTAAGAACAAAACTGGCATCACCTGAACACCAGGCTTCTAGACCTCACTGTTGCATCCCAGATGGAAGCCGAGGTTCACCACGCCCCTCAGAGTCTCCTGGGCATGAGTGAAGCTTTTGTAGAGGCCAGAAAAGGAAGCTGAGAAGCTGGGTATGTTGCTAGAAAGGTATATATGATAACAGCCAAATGCTATTGCCCTAGACCCCGGGCTAATTCTTTGTGAAGTTCGCCTCCCTTCATTTTATTCAAGCTACCTGCATCCTCTCTTTGAACCCAGTATTCTTGCCTGGAAAACCACAGAGAGGAGAAAAGTTTGTGCATCAAAAGACACTATCGTTAGAATGAAAAGGCCATCCAAAGAACAGGAAAAATATTTTCAAATCACATATCTGATAAGGGATAAATGTCTACAATATATAGAGAATTCCTGAAACTCGACAACCACAAAAAACACCTGATTAAAAAATGAGTAAAGGCCTTGAACAGACATTTCTCCAAGAAAGATATACAAATGGTCAATAAGCACATGAAAAAAAAAAGGTCAATATCACCAATCATTAGGGAAATGCAAATTAAAACCACAATGAGATACTAGCCATTAGGATGGCTATAATTAACACAAACAGAAACAAACAAACAAAAACCCAAATGTTTTCAGGTTGTGAAGAAAATGGAACACTTATATACCAGTGGTGGGAATGTAAGATGGTACAACTGCTGTGGAAAATAGCCTAACAGTTTCTCATATTTACCATATGATCCAGCAATTTCACTTTGCGTAAGTACCCTAAAGAGTTGAAAGCAGGGTCTCCAAGACATATTTGTATATCCATGTTCACTGCCTCATTATTCATCATAGCTAAAATACAGAAGCAACCCAAGTCAAATAGATAAGCAAAATGTGGTATATACACACAATGCAATTTTATTCAGTTTTTAAAAGGAAAAAATGCGGATATCTGTTACAACACGGATGAAACTTGAAGGCATTATGCTAAATGCAATAAGCCAGTCACAATAAGACAAATACTGTATGATTCCACTTGTTTAGATGCTACAGGCATGTCCTCTCAAAATCTATATGTTGAGAACCTAACCTCCAATGTGATAGTATTAGGAAGTGATGAATGGGATTAGTACCCTTATAAGAGAGACCCCAGAGAGCTCCCTTACCCCTTCCACCACGGGAAGACACAGCAGAAGACAGCCCTCTGTGAGCCAGGAAATGGTCCATACCTAATCTACAGGCATCATGAATTGGGACTTCCCTGCCTCCAGAACTGTGAGGAAATAAATGTTTTGTTGTTTGAGCCACTCAATGTAGGATATTTTTGTTCAAGCAGCCCGAACCGGCTATCAGGTACCTATAGAAGTCAAAATCATACAGACAGAAAGTAGCCCAGTGGTTGCCAGGGGCTGGGAGAAAGGAAACCGGGAGTCCTTGTTTAAAGAGTGCAAAGCTTTCAATTTTGCAAGTTGAAAGAGTTCTGGGGTTGGATGGTGATGAAGGTTGCACAATATTGTGAATGAACTTAACACCACTGAAGTGAAGTGTTAGTCGCTTAGTTGTGTCCGACTCTTTGCCACCCCATGGACTGGAGCCCGCCAGGCTCCTCTGTCCGTGGGATTCTTTAGGCAAGGTTGCCATTTCCTTCTCCAGGGGATCTTCCCAACCCAGGGATCAAACCTAGGTCTCCTGCATTGCAGGCAGCTTCTTTACTATATGAGCCACTAGGGAATACCACTGAACTGTACATTTAAAAATGACTAAGATGGTAAACTTTATGTTATGTGTATTTTACCACAATACAAAACTGGGGGTATGTGTGAGGGCTGTGGCAACTCTTGGAGCCCAGGCCCACCAAGTGCCCCTGAGAAGCTGGCGTCTTGTCTCCTGATTCGAGCGATGGTGCTGGGTAAGAATGGCCTGGGTGCTCAGGAGCTGCACTCAGGGAGTTTCAGATGCAGATTGCTGAGCCCTGACAGAAAGATCCTGACTTGGCACCTGTAGGAGGTGGGGCCTAGGAGTCAGTATTTTTCAAACGCCTACAGTGGTTTTGATAATCAACCAAGTGTGGGATCTGTTGGTCTGGATCATTAGGGAGCCTTTGTTATTGACCTCAGCTTATTTCGGGCACCGGCTTTTTTGGACTTAGATTCAGCTATAAAACAGCACAACACACCCAGGCATATCTCTGGACCGTCGAGGCTGTTGCTTGCCGTTCATTCAGACAGATGTGTGTTAAGCGCCAGCCACCCTGTGCCTGCGCTGTGCCGGGACCAAGCCGTGTCACAAGAGGCAGAGTCCCTGCTCTCACAGCGCAGCGATCCATTAGCCCCCTCGCCCTGACCCGAGCCCCTCCCTTCCAGCAGCCTTCACTCTCTTGCATTCTTTTTATTTCCCAGCCTGCTCACCACTGGTGCTTGCGTACTCAGCCACTTCAGTCGTGTCCGACTCTTTGTGACCCCATGGACTATAGCCCGCCAGGCTCCTCTGTCCATGGGCTTTTCCAGGCAAGAATACTGGAGTAGAATACTGAATACAAGAATACTGAATTCAGAATACTGAATACAAGAATACTGGCCATTTCCACCTGCAGGGGATCTTCCCAACCCAGGGATCAAAGCCACACCGCCTGCACTGCAGGCAGATTCTTTACCACTGAGCCACTGGGAAAGCCCCTGTCCACCTTCCTAGGTCGTAACTTCTTTCAGAGCTGAATCCGCATCTCATTCATTCCGAGGCTGTCGCTTTGTCCTGGGCCCACCCCCACCGCCACTGCCCACGCCGTGTGTCACGGTTTGCACTTGGTAAATGTGAAAAAGAGTTGTCCATTCACCCAACAGATATTTACAGGGTGCCTGCTATGCACCAGCTTGGTTGTGGGTTCCAGGGCTGCGAGGCGGGTGAGGTGGTGAGGCATCTAGGGTGCAGACTTTCAGCAGGTGCTTCTCATAGGAGCAACGAAAGCAGGGCTGACACCTGAGCGTGAAGCCGCCTTACATTTTGTGCCCCGGGTGCCTGGCTTGTCTCACCACAGTCCCAGCTAGGTTCTGGGGATACCACTGTGAACACAATAGACAAAGATTAAATGGACCTAAGTAAATTCTCCCTTCTCCCAGGGTCTCTGTGGGGCTCTGCTTGCCGCCTAGCCTCACATCTTCTTCACTTGCGTGCCATCCCAAGGAGGTTGTGAAGTCTTTTTCTGGGCTGCCCCTTCCTCTTCCCACCCCACCTCCACAAGCATTCTGCCTAGGACAGTGTTTTCCAGAATCTCGTCTTTGACCAGCTGCATGGACTCGCTCATGGCACTACTTAAATGCAGCTTCCCAGGCTCACTTACTGAGTCAGGTTCTTTGAGGGTAGAGCTCAGGAATCTGCATCAAGGTCCCTGGGTGGTTGAGCAGGCTTCACACCCGTGGATCCCTGGCCCACCGATTGGTTCGGTCACTACTGCTAAAGTTGACCGATACTAGAAGGAGGAGAAGATGGGGGAGAAGGACATTTTGCATGTGATTCAGTTTCTTTCTGATTCTGTTCACAAAGTTGGAAGACACAGGAATGGGAAAGGGCTGGTCCATGCTGGCCTTGACTCTGACCTTGTGGAGGGAGACCTTTCAACTCAGTCTTGTACCTTGGCTGGGCCACTCCAGGCCCTCCCGTGAGATTTATTGGGTTGCCTGCCTTACCTCCTGAGGAGATAGAGGCTGGCATTTCCCATAGCTTTGGTTGCGTCAAAAATTTCCACTGAGCTGAGTTGGGGAGGGTCTTGAGAGCCCCAGGGCAAATGCGGACCATTGGAGGGTCTGTAATTCTGGCCCTCCCCGACCTCTAAGGCAGACACCCACTGTTTTCACTTGCTTCACATCGTGCCCTCACAGACGCTCACGCACTTTGGGCGGTCAGGCGCGTGCTGTTCAATGGTGATCATCTGAATGAGATAAATCAATTGCGTGTTACCAGTAAACCCAGTTTGCAGGGTGGAGCACCCTTTGGCTTTCCTGATCCATCAACTCCTTGGCAGTATCGGAACAAGATTCCTCTGCCGATCCACCACACCCAGCTCCCTCGGAGAAGAGTTCAGGATCTCCTCTGCTTTTGAAAAGGTCAGGCAAGGAGATGGAGGACCCATCAAAGGCCCCCTCAGGAGGTAATTGAGATAGTGTTGAAATCTGGGTCACAATCTCTGGGTCCCTAAATGGCAGGTTATGATCGAGGGCTTCCAACAGCAGGCCACTGGAGTTGAATTGATTCATAACCTATTTATTGGCTTGTAAGGTTGGTGACAGTGGTTTTCAAGCCTTTTGTGCATCAGTACCACCTATGTGTGTGTGTTAGTCACTCAGTCACGTTCAACTCTCTGTGACCTCGTGGCTGCAGCCCACCAAGGCTCCTCTGTCCATGGGGATTCTCCAGGCAAGAATACTAAAGTAGGTAGCCATTCCCTTCTCCAGAGTATCTTCCCCACCCAGGGATTGAACCTGGGTCTCCTGCATTGCAGGTAGATTCTTTACCATCTGAGCCACCAGGGAAGCCCCTATAGAGCTTGTTAAAACAGGTGCTCAGACCCCACCTCAGGATCTTGAGCGTGGAGGCTTGGAAATTTCTCTCTTGACAGCTTCCCAAGAAAGTCTGCTCCACACACACCTCAGAACCTCAGGGGTTTGAACTGAGGACCTGCAGTGTTTGTGTCTTTATTCTGCACACCTCCTCCAGCCCTTTCCTTCAAGCGTGGTGGTTTGTCCCTTGGCAAACTCGGCTAAAGTGGAACTCCCTCTCCCAGCTCCCCTCCCCTGTAACCCTGAGGTAAAGCTGGCCGATGGAGACGGAGGAGCTCGTAAGAGCCCTGGAAGATCGTGTGAGGTGGCGGCCATTACTCTCGGAAGGCGGTCAGGATGAAGTGCCGTGACAGGCAGACACAGAGGTGCCAGGTCCACTTGTCCTCGCTCTCCTCCACTCCCTCCATGTCCAGCTTCTCCCAACAGCAGCCCCAGAGTCTCCCTCAGCAGCTTGATCCCTGGAGGAGGGACCCACACAGGGCACAGCCCCCCTGCAAAGACCTCACCCGTCTGGCTGTGTGGTGGCTCCTTCTCTGACCCTCCCCAACTCTCCCTTCCCAGGCCTCCACCTTGACTCCTCCTGCAGGGGGTCAGGTCTTAGCCCTGTAACAAACCCCTTACCCCAGAACTCACAGGGGCTTCTGTTCCCCACAGGTGAACCCTGACTGACTGGTCAAGAAACTACTTCCCATGTTCAAAATAAAGCAAGAAGTGGGAAATTTCATTTAGATCCAAAGAAATGTCCCTGCGCTATTACGATGTGTCAACATCATGAAAGTTGTTACAAGGTAACTCAGTAAGCCCTACCATCCATGATCACAGGGTCATTGAAAAATGTGATCTCACCCCAAGATTCTCCGCTGGCAAACAACAGCACCTTGGGCACATTAGAAAAAGGTGCCCCCTTTGGGAAGCATTAGTAAAAGTCACCCTTTCCTTCCTCCTGGTCTCCGCTTTAATCTGGGTGCCCTTGTGCAGACCACAGCCTTCATAAGTGAATATATGTAGCCATCCTTGGTCTCTATTCTGTCCATTTATGCTAAGGGGCCCTGAGTCCCTAACTGCTTTCCTAGTATCATCAAGCATAGACAGGTCACAGAACAGTCCCACCAAAATGTTTCAGGCGAGGATAGCACTTCCTTGGCTCCTTGTATTAATGTAATTTTTCCTTCTCCAGTGCCGCAGGCAGCTGTCCTTTCCTGATCATTCATGTCAGCAAGCCGCGGTAGGACCCTGCATTTCTCTACAGCCATCACTATACTGTAGTGTTATTATGTGTTTGACATCTGCCCCACCCACTGGACAGTGAGCTCCCCTAGGACAAGGGCTCTAATTAGGTCATCTTTCGATCCCCAGTGCCCAGTGACTGGCACAGAAAAGCATGCACTAAATGTTTGTGGAATGAGTTGATCGATCAAGCAGAGCTAAAGGAAAGCCCCTGTTTTCCTCAACGCCTCAGACTTCTGATATCCAATGGGTAGGTTTTTTTTCCATACCCAGCATTTCTCCAATTATCAGTGCACACCAACTGGGTTCCTTATAATTTAACTCAACTCTAACACTAACTGCCCAGAGTTAACACAGACCTCACAGGTTATAGCACTTCCCCGGCGGTCCAGTGGCTAAGACTCCATGTGCTCCCAATGCAGGGGGCCTGGGTTCGATCTCTGGTCGGGGAACTAGATCCCACATGCTGCAACTAAGACCCAGTGCAGCCAAATAAATAAATAAAAATAAATAGGCTTCCCTGACAGCTCAGTTGGTAAAGAATCCACCTTCAATGCCGGGGTCACAGGTTACAGGCTCAGTCCCATAAGACTGGCCCCCACTTCAGATGCCAGTCCCAAGTTATCACCCATACTTCTGACCAACCAGCTGTGAATCAGGGGTTCCCATAACCCCTTCCTCAGCTTTGAAAATGTGTTAGAACTGCTCATAGAACTTACTTATATTTACTGATTTGCCATAAAGGATATAACGCAAGATGCAGGTGAGTAGACAGATGAAGAGGTACATGGTTGAGGTCTGGAAGGTCCCAAGTTCGGGAGCTTTGGGCCCCATGGAGTTGGAGTGATTACCCTGCAGGCACGTGGATGTGTTCACCAACCTGGAAGCTCTCCAAACCGCATAGTTTAGAGATTTTTATGGAAACTTGAGGGCTTCCAGGGTGGCACAGTGGTAGAGAGTCTGCCTGCAAATGCAGGAGACGCTGGTTTACTCCCTGGGTCGGGAAGACCCCCTGGAGTAGGAAATGGCAACCCACTCCAGTATTCTTGCCTGGAGAATCCCATGGACAGAGGAGCCTGGTGGGCTATAGTCCATGGGCTCGTAGAGTCAGACACGACAGCATGCACGCACCCATGAAGACTTCATCATGTGGGCACGATCTATTATTAACTCACCTCCAGTTCCTCTCCCCTCCCCAAAGGAATGTGGGGGAGGGGTGGGACTGAAAACTCCAGGCTTCTAATCTTGGCTTAATCACTCTGGTGACCAGCCTCCGTCCTGACTCCTGGGCTCTAGGAGCCCACCAAGAGTCACCTCGTTAGAACAAACAATGCCCCTGGCACCCACGGAATTCCTAGAAGATCTGTGTCAGGAACTGGGGGCAGAGATCAATTACATATTTCTTGTTATGCCAGAGGTCACATCTGGTTCTGGAGCTGGGACTTTCCTCTCAGGCTCGATCCTCTTTTGAAACAGTCAGGAACCCGGGGCCATATCTTTGCCTCCCTTAGGGACATAATTCACACACTGAGAGACATGCCAGATTCCGGGGCACCATGACCTTTCTGGTCTGAGGACTTCAATGGTGATTGGTCAGTCTTGGCTGATCACAGGCCACATCCAGGTTAATAAATATGTGACATAAGGAGCCCCAATCCATTCTCCGGTGCCCACAGTCACTAATCTATTATGGCCCTCGAGTCTTCTCAAGACAGCACCCTGAAGAGTTTCTACCAACTGATCAGAGTTGCTATACTAAATGAAGGCCATGTCTTGCCTTGGGCAGCCTCTGAGAGGTGTCTTACTGCCATCGGGGTCATCAGAGGCATCCGTACTTTTGTTTGCAGGAAGGCATTTGCCAAAGAATCCCAAGTACAAATTGAGTTGTAAAGAAATGTGTGCTCGGTTACTAAGTTGTATCTGACTCTTATAACTCTGTGCACTGGGGCCTACCAGACTCCTCTGTCCATGGGATTTTCCAGGCAAGGATACTGGAGTGAGTTGCTATTTCCTTTTCTAGGGGATCTTCCTGACCCAGGGATCAAACCCGAGTCTCCTGAATTGGCAGGCAGATTCTTTATCCCTGAGCTACCTGGGAAGCCCCATAATTAAATGGCCTCAAGTTTATTCAGTATAAGTAATCAATAAACCAACCACAAATAACCATTTTCTTTTCAATCAAGTGAAAAAGGCAAAAGGATGGCTTTGTATGGTATGGTGCAACTTTAAAATGGGGGTTTGAAACTAAAAACAAAGCTACCGTGTATATGATCCAGTGACTCCACGCCTGGGCATATATCCAGAGAAAACTCTAATTCAAAAAGATACATGCACCCAATCTTCATAGCAGCACTATTTGCAATAGGCTTCTTCCTCTAGTCCCACCGCTTAGTAACCAAGGGACCTGAGACAAATCAATGCAATGGTCTGAGCCTCTGTTTCCTCATCTGTGAAGGGGGTAGGGTAAAGAGTAACTATGCATTGCTTATATTGGATGGCATCACTGACTTGATGGACATGAGTTTGAGCAAGCTCGGGGAGTTGGTGATGGACAGGAAAACCTGGCGTGCTGCAGTCCAAGGGGTCGCAAAGAGTCGGACACGACTGAGCGACTGAACTGAACTATAGGTATCTCGTTGGGATATTGAGAACAACAGATTACATTGAATGGCTGATATGAAAATGCTTTTAAGTAAGGGAGAAGATTTTCTTCTGTTCACTCCTTTGTTGCATAGATCCTGGCCCATAGCACAGTGGGGTGTTCAGTAAAATGTTTGTTGAAGGAATAAATGTGAACACCAAAAGCTTTCTCTTGAGTTCCTTCAGCATGGAGGCTACATGCTTCATTGCAGCTCTGTGTACTTGTGTGTTAAATATTCTTTTGTATGCATTTATCATCTCATTAAAGCACTTAAACGTTAATGCAAAGAGAACAAAGTAGAGAGGAAAACATGTGTGGAATACCTTGCCAAAAGAAAGCAGTACTACTGTCACTCTTGATTTTGCTTCCACACAAGCAGTGAAACTGTTCTGAGCGATCTCACTTCATTCATCGAGACCTTACGTTTGCACGAAGCATTGGCCAAAGTAGAGGAATTTATAGAAAGGAAGTTCTATCAGAAACCAAGGCTTGACGGGATCTACTTTTTGAAGAGACTGTGTGTAGGCTGATTTTTTTGAAGTCACCACCTGTCACTTTTACTCGGGTCACACCTGAGCCCAGTCGAGGGAAAGCACAGGTACGCCGTCACGTTGTGGCTTGTACCGTGGCCCCTGCCTTGCTTCACCTTACGAGTTCCTACTTGTCCTTCAGGACCTGCCCCGGTGTCATCTTTTCCAGGAAGTTTCTCTGAACTGCTGTACTGCGTCCTGCCCCCTTAGCTCATCTGTGCCTGTGGTTCTCAAAAGGGCTGATTTTATTCCTCCGGGGACATGTGGCCATGTTTAAAGATATTTTATTGTCATGAATATTCCAATGAATATTCATTGAAGGACTGATGCTGAAGCTGAAACTCCAATACTTTGGCCACGTGATGTGAAGAACTGACTCACTGGAAAAAACCCTGATGCTGGGAAGGATTGAGGGCACGAGCAGAAGAGGACGACAGAGGATGAGATGGTTGGATGGCATCACTGACTCAATGGACATGAGTTTGAGCAAGCTCTGGGAGTTGGTGATGGACAAGGAGGCCTGGCATGCTGCAACCCATGGGGTTGTAAAGAGTTGGACATGACCGAGAGACTGAACTGAACTGATTGTCATGGCCAGGTGGGGGTTGGGTGGAGGGGATATCACTGGCATCTCATGGATAGAGGCCAGGGATGCTGACACGCATCCTACAACACACAGCACAGCCACCCTCAGGACAAAGAGTTCCCTGATCCAAAGTGTCCATGGTACCGATGTTGAGGAACCCTGTTTGATGGAGTGACATTTTCCTTCCGTCTCACTGAGACCCAAGCTCATCCTAGACAGGGCCCTTGTTGATTCAGCCTTTCATGCCCAGCACCAGCACACACACTCATTTACTGTCCTATTCATTTGTTCCCCTGCCCTATGTAAGGTGTCAAGCTAGCTAGAGATGCTCTCAAGGAGCTTTGTAATCAAGTGGAGGGCAAGCTCACGTAAATACCTAATCATTTGCAAGACAGATCACAAAGAGGGTCATAAGAGAGGAACCGGTAAAGTGGTTGGGGAGAACTGATTATTAGGTTGGACCAAATGAAGTTGCTGACATTCTACTTTTTTGAAGGGAAAAGCAGCAGTTTTATATGGTTCACTGAGTGTGGTTTACCCTAAATACTTTGGACAGAGTTGGGAGCCATGAGCAGACTTCACAGGAAGGAGAGACACAGGAAGCATGTATTTCAGAGCTTGCCCCCTCCACTGCATGAAAGCAGGACCCTATTTTTTTTTTTTAATATTTATTTATTTGGCTGTGCCAGATCTTAGTTGCGAACTCTTAGTTGCAGCATATGGAATCTAGTTTCCTGGCGAGGGATCGAACCCGAGTCCCCTGCATTGGGAGCTCAGAGCCTTAGCTGCTAGACTGCCAGGGGAGTCCCAGGACCCCCCCCTTTTTTTTTACTTCCTATTTGTATGCACTTTTACTTCTTTGTATTCCCCTGCCCCCAGGCCCCTACATCACACTTCCTGGAAGAGCACCTTGCATTTAGAAGGCCTCAGTAATTTTTTTGTTGACTAGAGTTCAGGTAAACTATTTGTACTTCCAGATTGCTTTATCCTTGGCCTTGCACTTTAGTCCCAGGGAACTCTGAAGAACAGTGTTATAGATAAATATGTAATGGCCCCTTGGTGGCAACAGGTACAAGAAAAGACAGTCCCCCAATACCGTCTGAAGCGGCGGGCTGTCAGAGGAGCCATGATGGAAACTGTCAGGAGCTAAAAGCCCAGAGGCACGGCTGGTGGCCATCTGTGCTATCACATGACCCCCACACACACACCCGGCCCATGAGCCTTGGCCACTTACTCACCTCGTGCTCTGGAGCAGGTGGTGGACGATAAACATTTCAAAGCTGGACTCAGAACTTGGCAGAGCTCCGCTTTCAACCACGTGCACGCCAGAGAACTCTGGAAAACTGAACTGTTTATAAGGGTCAAACTTGGGTGAGTCTGATAAAGTCTGGCTCCAGGTATTCATCTAGTCTCTTGAAAGACTTGCCCAGATTAGTACTGAATGGTTGGATGTTACCAGTGGTGAACAGGCTCTGCTTGTGGATGCAAATGGGCGGCTCAGATCACACCCCACAGCTCCTGCTGCAAGTCTGTGCCAGAGCTAGGAGGCTTGCAGCCGAGAAGTTAAACCCAGAACCACCCCGGAGGCTATCCAAGCATCTGGCAGGTGGACTTACTCAGGGCCACTGGTGACCCCTGCACGACACCAGACAACAGTAGCAAGACAGTCTGGGATCCTGCGCTTCTCCTTCCCTTTCCATGGGGCTCCTCGAGAGAGAAGGGCCCCTCCCCTTCCAGAGGCAACAGTGACCCCGAGTTCATCGGTCCACATGGATCTCAGCCGAAGCTTGAATTCTTGTCCTAACCAGACCTTGTTGTCAGAGCCACGGTTAGATACTAATTCTGGCCTAAATAATGCAAGCTCTGGGTGTAGAGGATTGTTTTAAGTAAAAGAAGGATTTCGGTGGGGGCGGGGATAAACTGAGAGATTGGAATTAGATAACTAATAAGAACCTACTGGATAGCGCAAGGAACTCTACTCGGTCCTCTGTAATGACCTATATGGGAAAAGAATCTAAAAAAGAGTGGATATTTGTATATGTAGAACTGATTCACTTCACTGTACGGCAGAAATCAACAGCATTGTACATCATCTACACTTCAATAAAAAAATAATTTTAAAAAAGAGAAGAATTCAGACCATGGATATAGCATTTCTTTAGGTAGTTTCACATAAGTGTATCTTTTGTTTTAACATTGGTCCATAGGAAAAAGATTTGTGGAAGTCTGACAAGCTGATGTTGATGGACACAGATTCTTTGGAACTCGTCTATGAGACTTAGGGCGGCAATTGGGGCTTCTACCATTTTCCCTCAGGGAAAAGGTTACTCAACTTCTGAAGCCCCACACATTTTGAGCATTTGTTATTGAAATTGCACTGTCCTTAGATTTTAAAATGCCATCACTGTGGTGAATGCTCTGTGTGGTCAGCCCTTCCCAAAGGTACCCACTCTCTAACTCCTCCTGCGGATTCTGCTCTTGGCAGAACCTGACAGCGTTTGCTTGTGATGAGATTCAATTCACTTAAGATTGAATTAAACGACTAATAAGAAAGACTTCAATTGACTTTCTGTTTTGGGGGGGAGAGAAATATTCTTCTTTGGTATAACGTCATAAATCTTAATGTCACCAAAATGGGGCTTCATTCCAGACACCGCATGTATTTAAAAGCCACTGACATTTCAAGAACAGAGGCTGTATTTGAATTCTGTCTTTCCCTGCCCTTCTAAGACAGTAAGATAAATGTCTGTTGAACGACTGTGTGTTCCCATCACTTCTACCTTTCATCTTTTTAAAGTATAATATGGATTATATATTATACTGTTATAATAATATGGATAAAATGTATGGAGTCTAACTTTGATAACTTGGACTGCAAGGAGATCAAACCAGTCAATCCTAAAGGAAATCAGTCCTGAATATTCACTGGAAGGACTGATGCTGAAGCTCAAGCTCCAATACTTTGGCCACCTGATGCGAAGAACTGACTCCTTGGAAAAGACCCTGATGCTGGGAAAGATTGAAGGCAGGAGGAGAAGGGGGTGACAGAGGATGAGATGGTTGGATGGCATCACCAACTCGATGGACTTGAGTTTGAGCAAGCTTTGGGAGTTGGTGATGAACAGGGAAGCCTGGTGTGCTGCAGTCCATGGGGTCGAAAAGAGTCGGACACGACTGAGCGACTGAACTGAACTTTGATAAAAAGTGAAATTAAACATCCTTAATGTTTTATAAGGTTATCTAGTCTGAGCAATGTCTCACAGGTAAAAACACCCCCCCCCCTTTTTTTCTTTTCCCAAAAAAGCCTTCCTAATAGGTCCCTGGGAATCCTATATGATCTTGTCCATAGTTTGTTGTGCTTAATATTTAACGCATTTTCTCAAAGGTTACAGGGTAACTGCAGGGTGTGTCGGAGGTGGTTCAGACCATGTCTCAAGGGCAGCTGGACATCTCTTCCCACCTCATGCAGGCAGCTTGAAATCAGCCCTGGAGGAGTATTTATACCAGGGAAACTGGAAAATCCAACAAATAAAAGCTCCCCCGCCCACCAATGACTGCCACTCCCCTGAATAATTGTTCAAATATAAAACTGTAGGGTATGTTCCCTCTGTCATGATATTTTTTAAGACTAGTATCTTCATTGAAAAAAAAAAAAAGAAATATATGTATGTATGTGTTAAGTACAATAGAAACTTTTCTTAAAAAGGAAACTACAAGTATAATGGTTTAAATAAGAGATCTGTTTTGCTCTTAGGTAAAAGTCCAGAAGTAGGATGCCCAGAGTTGGTAAGGTAACTCTCTTATCTTCAATATATTGATTTTGCCTCTGGGTCTATGGTGGCTGCTCCAGCTCCTACCATCATGTCTGCACCCCAGTGGTCCAGCAGAGGGAAAAGGCAAGGGCAATATTTATCCATTCCCTTTAAGGGCATGTTCCAGAATTTGTACATGTCCCTTCTGCCCTCACGCCACTGGCTAGAACTTAGTCACATGGCCGTACCTAGTACCAGGAAGACTGGGTAACATAATCCCTATTTGGGTTCCCACATACCCAGCTAAAACTCAGGATTTTTATAATTAAAGGAAGAAGGTGGAGAATGGATATTGGTAGCTAGCTAGCAGTCTCCATCACTACAATGTTAAAAATTCAAGTGCTTTGAAAGGATAGACAATGAAAGTTAGTGTCCCTCCCTCCCGTTCTAGCTTCTAGACCTCCTCCCTAGAGGGAATTTCAGAAGCTTGGATAGCATATGCGTATATATTCTCTCCTGGAGGTCCATCTAGCCCCAAAGATCAAAGGGTGGGCTCAGGTGTCACAGTGGCCTGGGATTTAATCCCAATTCCACAGCTAACTAGCTGTGTGAACTTGGGCAATAGACTTCACCTCTGTCCTGCAGTCTCTCCAGGTATAACACAGAGATGCCAATAGTACCTACATCTCTGGGTTCTTGTGAGGATCAAACCTGATCATGTAGTCAGTGCTTTGATCAGTTCCTGGCACATAGTGAGCACTCAAATATGGCTGTTGCTATGACTCTACTCACTCCGTGTAATAACCTGGGATGTTAATTTATTTTAAAATAACAGCATTGATTTTATTCATCTCAACACTGTGGTCTCCTTGACCCGTTTGCTCATGATAGAGAAGATTGGAAGGGTTCTGGAATTAGAAGACCTGCATTTGAACCCCAAATCTATTGGGTTTGATTAGTATTTTAAGAATCATTTAAACTCTCCAAGCCTGAGTTTTCTAATTTTTAAAATAGGAAAAATAGTATGAAATAGTATGTACCTCCTGGGGTTGCTGTGAGGATCAAATAAGACTATGTATGTGTAAATGGAAAAAAAAAAAAGACTATGTATGTGGAAGTTGGTCATAACTACACACACACACACACACACACACACACATATATAGGTTGCGGTGCTCAGGCTTAGTTGCTCCGAGGCTTGTGGGATCCTAGTTTCTGGACCAGGGATAGAATGTACATCCGCTGCATTGCAAGACAGATTCTTAACCACTGGACAGCCAGGGAAGTCCCAGGTCATAACTATTATATTAAATATTGCATAGGTGTCACTGCTGTTCCATATCAGATATGGCAACCATCCAGTTGGGAAGGGTTCAGAGGTCCTTTGGTCCATTACCTGTATGGTCAAGACAGTAGGTGGTCCTCTTGGATCATCTTCTCAGTTCACCTGCAGAGGCCAGCTGCCAGCATCATTTACACAGATGCCTCAACAACACCAATTGAATTGGCTCTTTTCTGTGTCCCTCCTACTGCCTCCCCTGGGTCAGACCAAGTGGTCACCACTCCTCACTGAGACCTCCTCAATGGTCTCTCAAATGGCCTCCCTTCTCCAGACTCTCCCCCCGCAACCCCCACACACAATTAGTCCAATCTGCAGACAACTCTCAGAGTCACCCTTTAAAAACCAAATCAAAAGGCCTCATGTGACTCTTCTGCTTGAGAACATTGAATGGATGTCTATTTTCATAATACGCTGGGAGAGGCTCTGGAATGACCCTCCATGTACAACACATACTCTAAAGATCTTAAAGACCTGGCAGGGCACTAAACTGTCAGAAAGGCCCAAATTCAAGTAAATCCAGAGAGAGAAATGGAGGATGGGAGTCATTTTTTTCTGGAGGAGATGTTTCATAACTGGTACACACTATAACACACATTAGTAACTAGAAATGATACTCAAAATAACATCAACAAAATCAAGCCTAGTCCAGATTTGGCCTGCAGACTGCATGGAGGTTGGGGGGAAGATGTGATATGGTTGGTGTTCCCTAATGGCCCTAAATTTGTGTTTTGACTGTGACTCTTAGACACTTTACCCAAACCCCTGGCCCTTTGCCTACTTCTTTTTTTTCTTTTTTGGATTAACATGACTTAGTTCATGATCAGTCTTACAAGTTGCTGAGATTGCACAAAGCCAGGATAATAACTTCAATCCCAGGCACTTTTGTTGAGTGACAATCTGATTAGCAAGGGCCTGTTACTGAGCAGAGGGCAGTGGAGGACCCCCACCCCAGGAACCACAGCACTTGCAGCAATGTTAGACACCCCTTCCCAGAGGCACCGAGCGGGGCTTGACCCATAACAATTGGGGACCGCTCCATTGGCCCTTGGTGCCCACTGACCTCCTTTAGTAGAGACACAGGAGCCTCCAGAGACACCAAGGAGGCAGGATGCCAATATTTACTTCTTCGGGAGGCTTACTCAACAAGTAAGTGAGTTACAGGGTTATTTGCCTTCTAAGTGTTTTTGAACTTTCAGGTTTTCTTTTCCCTACCATGGCGTCTGAGTCACTTCTCTGTTTTTAGGTCAGGTGCCCAACATCTAACAGCCCATAATTCCTCTTCCCTTTTCAGAAAGTGCAACAAACCAAGTGGAGCACATCCTTTGGCAGCCTGGGCTCACTTATCAAGGGCAGGATGCTAAAAAGATGCAGGGTATCCAGTAGGCACGCATGTGGACTGAAAGGCGTGGGGTTCTTAAAGTGGAAGCATCCGTGTTTTAGTCTCTGTATCTCAGCTTCATAGAGGTGTGACATGTTCCTGGACAAATTGGAGGGACAAAGATCCAAGAAGGAAACATGGAAGTTCTTGGAGGCACATGGTACATTTCAGACATTAAGAGCGTGGGCTTCAGGATAAGAAAGGTCTGAGACAGAATCCTGGCTCTGTCACTTTATAACTGTGTGAAAGTGAAAGGGGGTAGTCACTTGGTCATGACCAACTCTTTGTGACCCCCCATGGGCTGTAGCCCACTAGCCCATTCTCCAGGCAAGAATACTGGAGTGGGTAGCCATTCCTTTCTCCAGGGGTCTTCCTGACCCAGGGATCGAGCCTGGGTCTCTCGCATTGCAGGCAGATTCTTTACCATCTGAGGCACCAGGGAAGCCCCTTATAACTGTGTGACCTTCACCAAGTTATTTAAGCTTCAATTCCTACATCTGTAAAATCAGGATAATACCAGGTTGAAAAACAAGAAATTGCTTTTGTGTGAGTCAAGTTGTCAGATATTATTTAGTTTCAACCTAATATGGTACCTACCTCATAGAGTTGCTAGGGATGAAAGGAAATCATTTGTGAAAAGGGCATAGCATAATTTTTAAGGAATATTTGAGCAATGGAGCAAAGGAAGTGGGTAAGCAAGCTAAGAATGATAAGTCTCTGAAGGAGGAGCATGTTTGGGAGTATTCTTGGAAGAACAGAGCACCAGTAGAGCTAGAACTGTGAGGGAAAGGGAAGGGAGTGGGGGTGGTCCAGGGAGATGGCTCTGGGTTGGCTTACACAGGGCCCTGGGAGCCGTCAGGAGGGGTGTGTGTGTGTGTGTGTGTGTGTGTGAGTGAGTGTGTGTGTGCATGTGTGAATCTTAATGATGGAATTAAGAGCTAATATTTATTGTGAATTAGGTTGTGGACATTTATGTGGTACAAATTTAGTGCTCTGTAAACAGAAGTCTAAGAAGCTGAAGGTATAGATGGCATGTAGGTGAATGAGACAAGGAAAAGGAGCAGCAACTCCTAGGTTGGCGGCACAAATGCGGGTTTTCTGGATGAAAGAGCAGCATATTTGCTCCCAGGCACTGTAAGCAAGGGCCCTCTGGCCCATGGATACAGAGATCTTTGCTCCGTATCCAGGATGAAGAGGTGCATTCTGGTGCCTGGCTCATCAAGCACTGAGGACAGGCCAGGAAGTTGACCCTAGGTGGCATAAAGGCAGTAAGTTAGGAGAGTAATTTAGTGTTACAGAGATGCGTGTGTGCATGCTCAGTTGTGTCCGACTCTTTGCGACCCTGTGGACTATAGCTTAGCAGACTCCTCTGTCCATGGGATTCTCCAGGCAAGAATAGTGGAGTGGGTTGCCATTTCCTCCTCCAGGGGATCTTCCTAACCCAGGGATCAATCCCAAGACTCCTGCATTGGCAGGCGGATTCTTTACCACTGTGCCACCATAGTTAGCAATTAAGCAGGTCTCTGGATTCAGCTCTACCAGTTACTACTTTTGTGACACTGGCAGGTTAATTAACCACTCTGAGCCTTAGTTTCCTCTTCTATAAAATGGGGGTAATGGTATTACCCACCTCACAGAGTTGCATGAAGATTAAATGAAATAATGCAAGCAAAGCACAGAGTAAGCCCTCAGTTAATTATTGTTATTTCTGGGCTAAATGAATGGAATACTAGTAAACCATTTCCAAAGATGTTTCAAGCCCAGTAGCTACTGCGTATTGTCAGGGACCTGTGTGAGGACATTAATTCTGTGTTGAAGAAACCTGCCAAGCACACCTAAGGCTCAAGAAATCCTGGATAGGAAATGGAAAGCCTTGAGGACATGTTTCAAATCAGGTGTTGGGATGTGAGGAGAGAAAAGAGATGTGAGACGTGTATAGAGATACAGACTGTTTTCCAAAACAGCATTCACTTTTTTGGACTCTGAGTTAATGAAGAAGAACTGGTATCTCCTGGCTTGAGACAGAACATAAAGGGTGGGGGTGTGGTGTATATGGAAACATCCTGTGTACCATGGCCTGTGTATGCTCTCATCCAAACCCAAGGCAGATCTGCAGCTGGGTGCTAAGTATCTACTTATCCTCTAAGGAAACTCATGCTTAAAGAGGCAGACCTGAGACTTGAAATCAGTCTGACCGAAGCCGACATTCCCAATTTTAAGATGCAACCATGGAAAATGGTATGTGAGTTTTTTAGGACCTCCTCACTGGGAAGAGAATCAGAATAATACTTACAACCTAATGCTGCTGCTGCTGCTAAGTCGCTTCAGTCGTGTCCGACTCTGTGTGACTCCAGAGACGGCAGCCCACCTGGTTCCCCCGTCCCTGGGATTCTCCAGGCAAGAACACTGGAGTGGGTTGCCATTTCCTTCTCCAATGCATGAAAGTGAAAAGTGAAAGTGAAGTCGCTCAGTCTTGTCCGACTCTTCGAGACCCCATGGACTGCAACCTACCAGGTTCTTCCGTCCATGGGATTTTCCAGGCAAGAGGACTGGAGTGGGGTGCCATTGCTTTCTCCGTACAACCTAATATTTATGTGAATAACAAAGATATCTCAAATGTGATCTCTAGGACTTAAGATTCTTTAATTTACAAGATGGATGGTTGGATGGCATCACCAACTCAATGGACATGAGTTTGAGTAAACTCCAGGAACTGGCTATGGACAGGGAGGCCTGGTGTGCTGCAGTCCATGGGGTCGCAAACAGTTGGACACAACTGAGTGACTGAACTGAACTGAACTGAAAAATCTATTAGAGCCAGCTTAGGTAAATAAATAAATAATATTGTTTTTGGTGGAGGAGGATCCCAGGAAAAGTTGACCAGTGAAATTTCAGAAGGAGCAGAAATTAGGAATCCAAGTAGCAGGGGTTTCTTATGGACTTCCTAGAAACTGCCACTTGTGTAACTCAGCTACAACAAATCCTAGAGCCTGGGTCTCTCGGTTCAAAATTCTGAATTTCTAAGAAAGAGAATTTGACTTGCTCAGTTCAGGCCAGGTTCCCTACCCCCCCACACTCCCACGCCCCGCTCTACTGGATTGAGGGGCAGGATCTACAATATGAACATGGTTACTGAGGACCCACCTCATGCATCAGGACTGCCTCAAAAGAAAGGGAATCAGTGATGGGGGGAGGTGGGAGTTGAACGGGCAACCCCTTACCCAGAGGGGTCCAGCAAGATTGACAAATGGGATCAGGCAATGGAAAAATAGATCTTAAAATTTTTTATCAAAAATAATTTAGCTATTTTTGAGTTTTAATAAATTGTATTATATGGACTTAGTAAATACAATTCAGATGTAGCACAGGTCACTCAGGTGATATCATCTAAAGTCAAGTTGTGGATCTAGGTGGTAATTCAGGGAGCCCACGTATGAGCTGGGTTCACCGCTCTGGTGATCCTACCTGTGGTGGGGATGATGAGGTGGGGGAACCCATGTCTGGGATACCACCTGAAATATTACTTTCTAAATTATAAAGGTATTATGGAAGTTAAAGGAAACTTAGAAGGAAAACATTGCCCATAATCCTACTACCTTAATTCCATCATTCTCTTGTCACTTAAGTTGCCATCAAAATGTTTATACAACTTTTTAATCTTTTTTCATTGTCATGAGCATTTTTGTGAGTGCATTGTCTTCACAACCGTGGTCTTTAATAGCAACATAACAAGTATGTACTTTGTATAAAATAAACAGACTTGGCCTGAAGGGAAGCAGACATTTTTGTCAAGAACATACTTAATCTGTATGAAAAAATTCCTAAATCTGATGCCACCAGCCAACCAACCTGCTTTCTAAGGATCACCTCTTCCTGCATTCTTTATGTCCAAGATCTTCCTGTCTTGTTGTGCTGTGGGATTTCAGGTCTGTTGCTCCCAGGAAGGAGTTTGCAAGGCAGAGAATGCAAAGTGGGTGGGCAGGTTCGAGATGTTTAGTCCATGCTGGTATCTGGACATCTAGAGTTCAGTTCAGTTCAGTTCAGTTGCTCAGTCGTGTCCGACTCTTTGTGACCCCATGAGCTGCAGCATGCCAGGCCTCCCTGTCCATCACCAACTCCCAGAGACCACCCAAACCTATGTCCATCAAGTCGGTGATGCCATCCAACCATCTCATCCTCTGTCGTCCCCTTCTCCTCCTGCCCTCAATCTTTCCCAGCGTCAGCGTCTTTTCAAATGAGTCAGCTCTTCACATCAGGTGGTCAAAGTATTGGAGTTTCAGCTTCAACATCAGTCCTTCCAATGAACACCCAGGACTGACTCCTTTAGGATGAATTGGTTGGATCTAGAGTGGTGGTTCTCAGAGGAGGGCAGTTCCCTCCATCCACCTACCCACCCAGGGGATATTTGCCAATCTCTGGAGACATTTTGTTGCCACAACTGGGGCTGGGGGAGGGATGTTGTTAGCATCCAGTGGTTGGAGATGCTGCTCAACATCCTGTGTTGCATAGAACAGTCCTCACAAGAATTATCCCAGCCAAAATATGAGTAATGCCAAGGTTGAGAAACTCTGCTGTATACTGCACTGGAATTTCTTTTAAAATGTTAATGGACTTTATAAGTTTTATGCTTTCTGCCCTTGTTTGATTTGGGAGGGATTTGGGGATTTTACTAAGGGTGATGGGAATGAATGACAATGGGTGTGCAAGATACTGAGATACAGCATGGGGCAAGAGATTGCGGGGGCAAGCGTAAAGACTCTGAACGAACCAAGCTGAAATCTTGGCTCACCAAGTAAACCCCCAAGGGCCTGCAAACGGGATGACAATACTTGCCTCCTGGTGCTGAAATGGGGATGAAATTAATAGGTCTAAAGCACTTAGCACAGGGCGTCCCATGCAGTGGGTAGCTGAGAAACAGGGGTGGGGTGGTGGTAGTGATTACTATGCCCAAGCTCACAGTAAGCCAGCCTCGACTTTGCAGCTGCATTTTGTACATTCTTACTTTAGGAAAAAGAGATTTCAAACTTACTTTTATGATCTCGTCTATGAAGACCCAGGTAACATATATAAGACACGTGATCTACATGCATTTTGCAGGAAGAACGTCTCAGTTGTCTAATTGAAATCTCTTAACATATTTCCCTTGGCAGTTTTTTCTTTTGGAGAGTTCATTCATTTTCCTGTTAACTTGGAAAACACTTGTTTTCTGACATTCTTTGTTAAACTTTTTTAATCTACTGAGAATTCAAGAGTGGGCCATGCTGAGATATAGTTATTGGGTGTCTAAACTAAACTACTGTCCACAGAGGCAATTCAAGTCCCCCATGCAGTGTAAGGATCTCTCTCGTCTCCATTCTGAGCTAAGGGCCTGGTTATCAGAAAGCAGTCACAGGAGAACCCACTGTGCATTGGGAGGGTCTGCAACCACTCCATTATATCTACAGCTTGTTTTTGTGTGTCTGAGAACATCTGAGGAGCATGGAACATCCCTCATGAAAGGCATCCTGGGCTTCCTGGGATGGGCACAGAGTGAGTCCCAGTGTAGAGAAGAGGAGGAGGAGGAGGAGAGGGAGGGGAAGGAGGGACCAGCCAGGGCAGGGCCCGGTACTGGAGACTGAAATGGGCCCAGTAAACAGGCAGAGGCGGAGCCTCAGGAGAAGAAAAAGGAGAAGGGATCCACAGTGTGAGAAATACTTGAGACAAGGACAAGCCCTGGTTCTGGTCAGCTGGGAGGTTGTGGGGAAGCCACGGTGGGCAGGTGGGTCTGGACTAAGATGGTCTCAGATAAACAAATAAGAAGGCTGAGAGAAAGAGCCAGAAAGGTGGGGGATAAAACCAGGTGTTTGGTTGTAACCAAGGAAAATGGGAGTTTCACGAAGAGGAAGAGAACAGATTCGGTCACACAAGCCAGAGCCTACCCGTGTCCTTGGGATGTTGGAAAACATGAGGTGGTGGTGTCCACAGTGGGAGCCGTTCCACACCGGTGTGGTTGGAAGCCAGGTGGAGTGGGCTGAGGCCAAATGCAGGGAGGCGTCGAGAGGCAAATGCCGACTGCTCTTTCAGACATTCGTTCAGTTCTGAAAGTGGGGCCAAGCCACTTGCAGGGCACTGGATGCAGGATCCATAGAGCTGTGTCTCCTTCGTTGTTGAGTGTGGTGATGGGCTGGTGGGGAAAGAAGCCAAGACAAGACCTGGGATAAAGGTTGGGGAGAGAGAAGAGGGAGACAGGGCCAGGTCTAGGTGCCGGTTCTCCAGACGGTGAGATGGGGAGCAAAGATGGTGCAGCCTGTTCATCACACAGAAGCTGACGGCCGAGGTCACGCCCTGTGACCTCCGCTTCCCCCAGGAAGTAGCAAAAGTGGTCACCTGCCAAGGGAGAGGGGGCCAGGCTCAGGCTGGGCTGTGGAGGGGATGGGGCAGTGGCGAGGCCCACATGTGTGTAGCAGCACCAGGCACCCCACTTGGGGGCTCTCCTCAGCAGTGAGACCGCCATGGACACCCCATGAGACTTATCCAGCCAGGTTCCACCTGCCCAGTGTTGCCAGGTCCTGGCCTTTCCTATCTATTCATTGCCCTTCAGGAACTGGCACCAGGCTGACCAAGGGTGTGTGTGTGTGTGTGTGTGTGTGTGTGTGTGTGTGTTCATTTTACACAGCCCTGTCAACAGTGCGTGGTCTGAAACGAGTTGTCTCACGTGAAAGTTCTCTTTATGTTGATTGAAACCCTGCTTTCCAGATAGCCTGTGTTCTGGGGTCCCAATAACTTCCACAAAACTGTTCTTAGTCCACCTTCCAAAGTCAGACCCATCTAGGTTTGAATCCTGTTTCTGTCCTCACTAACTGTATATCCTTGAGCAGAGTTTTACACCTGTTTTATACCTCAATTTTTTTCCACTGTACAATCAGAATAATAATACTGCCTTAGGGGGTTGTTAAAGGATTGAATGAGAAGGCCTGTAAAGCATTTGGCACAGTGTCTGGCATATGATATGAGATGAATAAATGATTGCCATAATAACAAAATATTAGTGACAGTGCTTAATCTTATTAATGTTAATAATAATTGCAATCACAGTTCTTCAGACATTTAAAGTCAGCTGTGTTTCCACTAAACTCTTTCCTTCCAGCTTAAAGATCCTCAGCTCTCTTTTAACACTTTCTTCCAGGGCAAGGTTCAAACAGCATCTCTGTCAGGTGGTAGTTAGCCCCGTGTCCCTGGAGGAATTCAAGCAGAACATGAAGTGTTACTCTGTGATGACATTGTCAAGGGCCTTGAACTTCTGATTGCAGCCTAAACTGAAAAACCGTAGGCATCCATGCCAACCCTATGTCCTTCCTACATTCTGACTTAAAAAACAAGGTCAGAAAATAAAGTGTACAGTGAATGCTATTCTGTGTCATAATCATTGTCACATTATATTTCTCATTGTTATCATATTTTAAAATTTATCACTGTTAACAGTTGTCATTGTCATCATTGTCAAAGCCAGGGTTTGTAATAGAAATACCTGTCTTCTAACCTCAAATTACTAGAGAGGGTCTGATTAATTTAGAAAACATCAACAGTATCATGTTAGATTCCTAAGACTGTGAAGGGGTATAAAGTGTTACTTTTCGTGGTAAAAATAATAGCAACACTTATATGGTGCTTTTTCTTCAAGTTCTGCCTGCTTCACATGTTTTTATCTCCTTTGTCCTCATAAAACATATGTGGAAGCTATTGCTGTGACCCTCCTTTGACAGAGGAGGAACTGAGGCTCAAGAGGTTGAGTGACATGCCCAAGGCCACATGGCTGGTGAGTGAGGGGGCCACCCTAGAGCCAGGGTGACCTGCTTTCAGAGTCCTTTCTTGACCTCTGAGCCAACAGCCTGTCTGCTGAGGATGGAAACTGCAAACATATCACCTTGAATTTTTGCATCGTTTCCCAGAACTCCAGCCACACAAACTCATTTCTTAATTGGAAAGGAGTCTTTGAAATCCCTTTGTCCGGCCCCCATCTTACAGATTAGGACCCTGAGACCCACGTGAGTTTGGGACTTCACCTGAGCCCAGGTCTTTTATTCCCAGCACAGAAGTTTTGCTGCCCAATGAGGTTTTTGTCCCTATCACTTGTCTTCAAGTGGGTGAGGTCAGGAACCTGAGTGGTACTAAGGTCCCTTCTCTGGCCTTGAGGGATGCTGGCAGAGATCAGGGGCACAGAGACTGGCGTTTCTGGGCCACAGTCAACAGGCCTTGTCTGAATCTTTGAAGAGGAATCAGCCCAGTCCCTGTTAGTCCAAGAGGAGCCCCACAAACTGGACACCTTATCTCAAAAACAAGGCCTTTCCAGGCCAGACCGAGGGGCCTTTTTCCTGATCTGCCCCACCTCCATCTGTTTGTGCAGAGATCAAATAAACAGCTTCACCACCAGGGAGGTGTTAGGAGCCAATTGGGAATTCTTTATCAGAGACAGGACTTGATTGGGAACAACTCCGGATGACTAATTATGACTTCAAGGGGAATTCGCTGAGTGGCTGTAGCAACGGAAGAAGGGCCCTTCCCATGTAAACTGGGCCATCTCACAGCTCTGAGTCTAGTCATTTAATTAGCTCCATAGATAGTTAGACGTTATGGAAGCCAGTGCAGCATGTCAAGTAGACAGCTTTACAATGGCCGTGCGGGGAGCCTTCAGGATCTCGGTTCGTGAGTAGCTGACGTCTTGTGCTGTTGAGAATCTGGGCTCCCCAGGGCTGCTGCCAGAATATCCTCTTAGAATCTCACTGGGTACCTGTTTTTCCCTTTGATTGGAACTTGGAAAACTCTTTGTTAAGCTCTCAAGATTTTAAAAATTAAAATTTTATTCATTTGATACTTTTTCCAGAATTTTAAAAACACACACAAATGTAGAAAGAAGGATAATGAAGCCCCATAGACTCAACACTCAGCTTGAACAACTGTCTCATGCTTGTTTCACTGAACCTTCCCCAACTAAACAATTTTACATTCGTTTGTTCATTTTTGCTGGAGTATTTTAAAACAAATTCTAGGCAACATATTATTTTACTTGTAAATACTTCAGGATGTATCTCTTAGCGATAAGTACTTTCATAAAAACATTACCTGATACTGTAACCACACCTAACATAACCAAGAATTACTTAATATCATCTAATATCCTGCTAGTAAGACATAATAACAATATATCTGGATTCAGTTTTTGCCCAATTAGTTCAGTTTTTCCAACTGTCTTTAAAGATGCCTTTTTACAGTTGGTTTATTTGAAGAGAATCCAAACAAGCTCCCCATTTTGCATTTCTTAAACCAGGATAAATCTCTAACAATTCCCCTCCCCAGCCCACTCTCTTTTTCATGCCATTTAGTTGTTCAAAACCCAAGCTACTGTCCTGTACAGTGTCCCGTCCTCTGGGTTTGGCAGCGTCTTTGTGGTGTCATTTAACATTTTCTGTTTCCCCTGCATTTTCTTGTAAAGTCAATCTAGAGACGTGATTGGAGTCAGGTTCAATTGTTTATTTATTTGCAGGGGTTCTTCATAGGCAGTTCTGGGCTCTCTCTATTGCGTCACCTCTGGAGGCACTTAGGGACCAAAAGACTCGACCTTAGTGAAACCCAGATTGACCAGGGGCTTCAGGAGATATTGGCCTGATTTAGACATTATAGAGTTTCCATCAATGCCTGAAGAGAAGTGGTTCAGTCATGTCCAACTCTTTGCAACCCCATGGACTATATAGCCCGCCAGGCTCCTCTGTCCATGGGATTTTCCAGGCAAGAATACTGGAGTGGACAACTCCTTCTCCAATCAATGCCTGAGTCTGTTCTTTTATTGGATGTGACTCAGTCAACCAGACTTAATCAACTTTCGAGAAATAAACTCAGTTTCTGTTCCATCCGTTTCCGACTGCCGCACCAGATTTCTCTTCTTTGCAATCCTGTGTGCCGTTCTCCGTGTTCTGTGCGCCTGTCCAGGACAGGTTTCCCTCAGGAGAGAAACTCTGACCTCCCGAGCTCTCTGGTTCTGCTGAGCTGGGGTCGCCACTTGAGGAGTCTCACTTGACATCCCTGGTGGCTCAGATGGTGAAGAATCCGCCTGCAATGCAGGAGACCTGAGTTCAATCCCTGGGTTGGGAAGATCTCCTGGAGGAGAGCGTGACAACCCACCCCAGTATTCTTGCCTGGAGAATCCCATTGACAGAGGAGCCTGGCGGGCTACAGCCCAAGGGGTCGAAAAGAGTTGGACATGACTGAGTGACAAACACTTTCACTTTCCAGTGAAATGAACTCTAGGACCTTCCCACCAACCCCCAATTAATTCAACTAGAAAGTGAACATTTTTGGTTGTTTGATTTCCTTTTCCCTTTCCTTCTTCCCCCACTTGGTAATTTTCGATAGATGAAGCAAAGTATTCTCACAGAGTCTGAACACCTGAGTTTCTCATGTCTTGACACCAATTCTCAATCTCTCCAACGTCCTAGTGACCTTGGGTATTCTCTCTAGCCTCACTTTTCAAGTGGAAAGCTGAGATTCCGAGAGACTCAGACAAACAGCCTCTGCTCCTAACCCCCATGTCACAGTGTCTCCTAAAGATACACTGGGATCTCTCTCAGGTTTTGTTTGCTTGTTTTCCGAGAATATCGACTCTTGGTCACAGGGCCCAATCTGGAGGTCAGCAGGGCCATGGAGCCAATGAGTCTAGCAGAGAGTGCAGGA